>NC_068363.1:16038318-16163318 GCF_020536995.1 Dreissena polymorpha | reverse complement strand
CAGTTTTCTCAGAACACGACACAAATAATAGCCGTTGGTGAACTCGGTTGCATTTGCAGATTTCCGCATACAAAGATATATTTAAACTTGCACAATGTTTTATTTGTCTATGGTAAATTCCCTTATTGTACAATAAAGTAAGTAAGTTTATTGTAAACATAAGCCAAATTAGAAGAAAAGTCTAGCATGTTACGACGACCATGTATAATTTTTATGTTACATCTAGAACAACTAGAAGAATAGACGTCTTTGTAAGCACTCTCTTGCAGTTTGGAAGCACCAGGGATTCCGCTAAATGATGCAAATCCCGACATCATTATCAATACTCATAGTTGAAATTTACACTTTATTTTATTGTGAATTCATTTGTAAATGAATTTGATAAAAAAAATACATGTCGCTGTTTATAAGCGTAACACTTCGCGCGAAAATTACGTCATTAGAAAATGCATTGTGGGAATGTTTTGGTTAAAGTTACCGGTGGTTAAATTCTACTATGCGCGATTAGGTTACTTTGCGGTATATCGTGTTTATACAATCGAGTTACCTTTAAGGTTACTATACCTGAATAACCGCAAACTTACCAAGGTTTGAATGCTACCGAGCGGTAACTTTAACCAGCGTTTATACAATCGGGTGCAGGAGGTTATTTCAAGGTCAACCGTGGTCTTTTACACATGGTTGACCATGTTTGAAAAATGGTCATCCATGTATTATCAGTATTAATTTCACAGGGGTAGCCAAGTTGTTTTTATATGGTACACAAAGCTTCATGAATTTGAATATGTTTTCATATTTTAAAGGAGAAATGTCGTTTTCATATCGAAAATACTAGTTTCTTAATAAATATATTAAACAACGATTTGAATCATAAATATAAAAAATGGCTAAAACATTTTGATACATAAAAAACGATGATATTGTTTTCCGTAAATCGCTCTGGTATATCCGCCACCTATGTTGTGGTGACGTCAGCTTGGCAAAACGCATATGACACGGAAGCTCGTCCATTGTTATTACGCTTGAATATATCGCGCCTATGGTCAATTTTGACAAGATCGATATTGTTTTTTTTATTTTTATACTTTTCCATTAAGTTTTATTGAACGCGTGTGTTACAGCTATATTTTTAACGCAAATCGTTATTTGAATTGCTTCAGTGCAAGAAACGTGCTGACAAAACTTCGAAATACACATACCGGATTCCATATTTTAAAATGCTTTTAATAGTTTCTGACATTTCGTGAGAAATTCTAAATGTATTAATATTGCTAGAAACATTGACCATTGTTAGGTCTTTAGTTGTTAATAGATAATGATTGTTTTGTAAATGCCGTTATTTTTTATACGCATGCATGCATCAATTGTTTTGTAAAAAAAAACAGTACTCTGAGCCCTTCGCGTATTATCCAGGACTACTGGGCGAATCAGTAGAACAGCCCATTGTATACATTTACAAGTCAACTTACAAATTTACTCAAGCTGTGGTCTGGGTCGTGATAATGAAAGTTTAAAAAAATATGTATTCTTGTCAGTATCATTTATATTCTCTTATATTCTAGAAATTATGAGAACATCAATGTGTCGGTAAAAATACGTAAGTGTGCAAACTGACTTATACTGATACTTAACACAAATAAATTTCTGTTTATCGCACATAGTAGTGAGCGATATCATTTTAAAAGCAATTACAAGCATATACATATTGTTTCCTAACATTATTAAGTACGCTATAATAAATTATTCACAAAAAGTATTATATGTTATGGGTTTTGTTGATGGGTCAAAATTAAAAGTATTGATTTCACGAACAATAAACAGCTTGGCATTTCTCAGTAATGGTAGTTATCTGGATACAATTAAATATCACAAAGGGAAGGATTACTTTCTCTCTTTCGTAACTTACACAACTACCCATGGCAAGTTGTGGGTTCTGAAATGTGTCTTATCAGTAGGGTTTTCTCAAGTTGATTTTGACAGACACAGTATTGTATTAGATAAGAGATTAGCCTTAACCCAATTAAATCAACTTCAAATCTGAAACAGTAATCACCATCACCCGCACCCTATCGACCAACGTTCCCCACACTATCCCCGTATATCTACACCTACATGCCATTGCTTTGATTGTATCAATAAATGATAGTGGAAGTTGTAATTGAAGTTTCAATAAACCTTCAGAACTGATCCAAATGTCCATTCAGTATTGACAATTATGAATCGTATAATTTAATCACATAAATCAACATTAAATTGTGTGTTTTCCGACATGTGTATTAAACACAATAAGACAAGTATTTATTCACCAATCCGTATTTCCAAACCGATGTTCATCTTGAGTATCGACATAAGATGCCTCGATGTCCGAGTCAGATTGAGACAAATCTGACTGATATTCACTAAATTCCAGCTCATGCATGTCTGGTTCAAAGGAAAACTCTTCACAATCTCTTTCGTCTGACATTTTCATCAATTTTCTTATTCAAGTTGCGAGGAATACCACATTCAAAGCCCTATTATGCCGGCTCGTTATTGAGATCATTATCATGTGTCGAATGTACAAATAAACGTCACTTCCCGTTTGAATGAAAATGTCAAATTCGCGACTTTGTTGTTATCGTTCTCGACAATAACGCCGTCATTTTAATCGAAGTTAGTTGCGAAAACGTTATATATATACATATATTTATGTTTTATATGCACTTAATTTAATAAATACAAGTGTAAAACGGGGTTTAAAAAGAACGGCATTTCTCCTTTTAGCCTACAAAAGTACGCAGGAGTTGAAAGCCCTTTTGAACACAGCATTGCTATTTTAAGTTCAATGAGTTTTAAGTAATTACACTTTTTATAATTAAAAACAATAACAAATGGAACAAATAAATGCATTTGAAAGAGTCTGAAACCAATTTGCTCTTGATGCTTTTGATTAAAATTGATATTTTTTCACTTAAGCAACATCTATACTTACAAGATTCTGTCTGAACTCGTTAAACCACTTTTCTGAAAGTGCGTCGTCCCCCACGTCCATGTATCGTTGGTCCCACTTGAGAGCGTCCTGTGTGACTGTCCACGACAACTTGATGTTGAACCATTTGTTGTCGCGGAGTAATTGCATAAAGTCTTTCTGAAAACCCCAATTTATTCAATTACTTAAATATTCATTAACTTAACCGGACCACCGAGTGACTCATTTATACCCGTTTTCAGGGAGGGTAATTTGGACATGCATGGTCGAGACAGACCGTGTTGTCATAAGAGATGTTCAGAATTAAGTGAAGTCAATTGGTGAATAAATGAAGAAGTTATGTAAAAACAAAATGTTGGGTGGGCGTGGTCTATGTGGGCTGGGCGCTCCAGGGTTGGTAATGGGGCCATGCATACATGTAGTTGAGATTGACCGTATTGTCGTATGAGAAGTTCAGTATCAATTAGAAGTTAATATGTGTAGAAATGAAGAAGTTAAAATGAATGGATGGTTGTGTTATAAATCGCCAAGTATTTAGTGAAAGCTTTATTAACTTACTGCTAAATTTCATTTTTAGAAAAGGTTAAATGAAGAAAGGTAGTCATATACTTAGCCCTTGTCTTTAATATTAAAGATTTGAGACATTTTTCTGCTAGTCTTTGTAGATAAAAACAAACATTGAGTGCAGGTGGGTATTAAATATACATTAACTCTGGTGTTTTTCCCAGGAGGGCAAAGGGTCATGGCGCATTACTTTTAAAAAGGGCATTTTAACGCGCAGTTTAGGCAAATAAGGGCAAAAACTTTCCGTGAATACCCGGCTCCGTGTAAAACATTTTTTGAAATCGAACATCGACATTTGCTTGTCATTGAAAATGGATTTCAATTGTAGTTGATAGGCAAAAATGAAAATCGATGTCAGTTAAAATCGAATTTCAATTGCAAAATCGTTTTGTGAACACGGAGCCTCGTTTCGGGAGATTCATGTAATCGCACCAGAGGAAGTTGTGGGAAAAACCATACAAATATAAACAAGCACATTTTATGGTTATTGATACATTAAACTTACTGTAATCAATATTAATATATTTACCTAGTCTATAAAAAATAGTGTACAAGGAGATAGTGGCCAGGACAGACCGATAGACAGCGGAGATCATTACATTATCCCCACGGTTTCAAAAGCGTGGGGATAATTAACACACTGTATATGTATATAATATTCACATGTAATGTGTTTTATGATAAAGACCAATACCAGGTCTACCGTATGAACTGAAATGTATACCGTAGGAACTTAAATTATACAATTAACATGAAATGAACATCCTTATCATGCTGTATTTGTTTTGTTATACTGACGATGTATAAGTCATAATATATGTTCTGTTTAGAAGAATTTCTTTTATTACTACGCACCTCGCGGACCATTGTACTCACTTATCGGTGCTGTTTATGAACGCCTTTGAAACACCATAAGGTTCGTATGATATCGAATTTAAATACATATATATCTTCCCTTCGACTTATAAGACAATTGGATACAAATAACTCTTTGGCGGGACTTATTATATAGTTTAGCAACATGTTGTTCATTTGAGCTATCCTTTTCCGATTTAAACTCTCTGATAATGCTTTAAAAGCCGATGTCAAGAAAGGCGTATCCTCTCTTTTTTATCTTCTGAATTAACTATACTAAAGCTCGTATTTTTTGTAGATACTATTTTATTGAACTGGATAAATACTTTTTACACTCTATATGTTGTACATAATACACTACCAATAAGTATGGGGCATCAGCACTTAAACAACGTTATGCAATTTCATATTGAACATGCTAAAGTGTCATGTGTAATGAACATGTACAGGACAATTAATGCCACTGTGAAATGCAACACAGGAGCGAACGTGATAGAGGTCGAAGACCATGGTTAACCGAATGAACAATATCAGTTTAGACATCGCCATGAACGGCATCAAGCCGCACTAGGTAAGCAGCTTCAAGATCTTGGGAGAAACTCTGTCCGAGGATAGCAAAATAACCCCTGAGGTCAAAATAAGAATTGCCATTGCGACCGCAGCGATTTTAAGACTTGGGAGGTATTGGGCAAGCAACTTCATCAGTTTTCCCATCCAGTAAAGGCACTACAAGTCCCTCGTAGTCTCCACCCTAAATCATTACTGCGACATCTGGACGCTTCAAGCGGACAAAGGAAAAAGATATAGGCATTTGAACGCAAATAACTCCGAAGACTTCTCCCACATGGAGCAAAAGACCAAAGTGTACGTCAGGAACAAGGCAGCACTTGTTAGCGCATATGAAATTCTTCTTAAAACAATAAAACGAAGAAAGCTGTCTTGGCTTGGACACGTCACTAGGCACGACTCACTGTGCTAGACTGTGCTCCGAAAACCGCCCTAGAAGCTTTCAGAATATATGCTAGATGAATAATGTGAAAGAGTTGACGTCTCTTCCCATGGGTGAAGTACTTTAGAAGCCATCAACAGACTTCACTGGCGGAGGATTGTTGTATCGTCTGCGAGGATTGCCAGGAAAGGAAATGGCTAGACCGTACCGGGAAGGGTATTAACAATGTTGATATAAATGAACAATGTAATAATTAATGCAGCTAGGCATTTTGGCAGTTATAAAAAGTCCATAGTAGAGAAGTCAGTAGAAGATATATTGAAGTCATAAGCTAGGGATCTCTACAGCATGTTGCTACTACACAGTGTATTCTTCCTCTGTTTTTTGGCTGGCATTTTAAAATTCGAAATTGGAGGTACGGGAGTCAGTTATAAAACTGATGAACTACGCTCTCATTACATATGTACTGCTATGAAATCGTGGATTTATTTTTACTTGTATTTTCAAAGCCTTGAGTCCGTCTCATATATTTTAGATGCTGTTGTGAATTGTTTTACTGCATCGAAAATACAAGCATTATTTTGACAAAAAAAGGTAAATGCTAAAACTAAAAATGATATTTCTTTTCCAATGCAAGATTTCAATAATAACAATCCATCATTTTAAATGATATTGCAAAACAAATTCATTTCTTTTCAATCTTGCATTTTGAATATTGAGAAATCGATTCCATAAAACAAGATGAAGTTACGTACTAAAGTATTGTTAATGTTTACAAATGTGATAATTTGTAATCACTCATAACACATATGCCTTGTGATACCTATTATTGTATATTCTACATATATTATGATAAATTAAATTCAATATTGACAATATTATTAATCAATTGGCCATTTCGTGATGGAACATCAACTTTATGAGACGGAACACATGGCCTATTATTTCGAAACAGACACTTTTATAGACAAGATACACCTTCACAACACAACACGCATCAAGAGTTTCAACGATTTAAATTCGCTCACATGAGATCTCAACGAACAAAACTTGTCTTAGTAGGTAGTGAGCATATGGTTAATCGAAAGATTAGGTATCAAACTCGTCTTACATAATATTAAGACGAAGGCTTTAAGACGAAGGCTCTGACCAAGTCTCAGAGATATAAGGTATATTATGTGTCTTAAAGAGTGTTCACAGGCTTTTTCTTTTATTTTTAAAACTTCTTTCGTCCAAACAAATTGCCTGACCAATCATTTTGGGATCGGGCTACAATGTGATTTCTCGAATGTATAAACACTTTTTTTAACTTTATTTTAAGGTCTAGTTTATTATCCAAAACCTGCCCAGATCCAAGCTCCAACTTTATATCAAATACATGTTCCGACTAAATTCAAAAATATTGTGCCCAAAGTATATTTTGTTTTCCCATTTTACCCAATGACCAAGTTTTGGATCCAATGGCAGTCAGTTTTGAACACTATTTCTTCTTTTTGACATAGAGTCCTACTATTTACCCTAAAATACCGCAGTTTCAATATTCGCCTAGAATTATTTATTGAAACGCATGTTTCTACTACATTCATGAAGATTATGCCAAAAATGTGACCTCAGGGTGTTCAAGCCTTTTCTTTATTATGAGTTAGTAATATAGTTTCTTGACCTGATATCCACTTCGGCCGAGATATTACTGAAACAAGTATTATTCGCAAAGTAAACATTGATTACGGACGGATCACTACGGATAAAAAACGGCGATAAAAGATGTTCACAAAAGCTTACCATGAGCACATTGAGCGCAGGTGAGCTAAACAGTACTTAAGCAAAATATGATCCGGAACATGTTGTTTTTACAACAATGTTTAATGAATATTATTGGTAGGGATAAATTATTTGAAAAATGTGTTGTTAAACTCTACTCAAATACAATCTAGAGACCACGATTCACTCTTAATCATAGACAATATTTTAAAGTGTACGCATTCCATGAAAAAGCCCATAAACATATACTTTTATTGCAAGCAATTGGAGTTGAAGATTGTCGTGATTCAGATAATACATTGTGCGCCTATAGATCGGGAGGTAAACAGGGACATGGCAACTGTTGGGGCATACTGCTGATCCTCATCTTAGACACAAACAGTATGTAGATGCTCCAGATGAGCCTGTACTCAATGGGAAGAAGGCGAATAAGAAAAAAAGAATAAACAGGCAAATTCGTTCAATTAGTATCCCCCGCCACATAAAGTTTGTAAATGGATGGGTGTAGACTTTTGACCTCAATGTGTGACCTTTAACTTAGCCCCTAGATTATGTGTGTTGAATGTGAAGCACCCCCAGGTGATTGAGAACAACTATGGCAAGTTTCATGGCAAAGTAAAGGAATGACTAAATAATGAATAATTCACCAAATGTGTTTACTTTGACCTTTATGTGTGACCTTGACCTTAGTCCCTAGGATTATGGGTGTTAAATGTGAATCACCCCCAGATGAATGAGGACAACTATGTCAAGTTTCATGGCTCTGGCTCATGTGTAAATGGAGATAAAGCTGTAAGCTTTTATTAAAAAGCATTTTTATCAAGATACAAAGCGCCTTAACTCCATTACTAACAGATGGTGTATAATGCCGTTGAGCGTGCATCATTTTCTTATCCATATATATGCTCATACCAAGTTTCAATGAAATCTGCAAAAGCACTTCCAAGATATGGCTTCAGACGGACGGACGGAAAGACGGGCGGACGGAAAGACGGACAGAAAACGCCAAAACAATATCACTCCGCATATGGCGGGGGATAACAAACGTAGGCATGGATAATTAATTAAATAGTGCATATTTATAAGGTACGTGTTGGTAAATTATTAGAATTAAACATCTTTTATGGTCTAGAAAATACTTTAAATGTTCAGACTGAAGCCGAAAAATAACCAACCAAACACTGTCAAAATAGACATGATAGTCAACATGCTGTTTCGCCATATTGCAAAGCATGTTTTATTATGTTTTGACATGATTCAATTAGTATATTTAATAGGGGGGATATCAGGAGTAATCATGCTTTTATAATGGTCTGACCGTAATATCATAGTTAAAACATGATTAATTATTCAAAGTCAGATGAACACCATACCAAACCATGCTTTGATCATGACGAAAAATGTGCAAATAAAATTAAATGTTTACCTACCACAGAATGTATCTGGGTCGTATTATTGTATTATACTGACAGTCCATACTTGTTCCTAAATGTCCATGAGGACCAAATATGGAAATCAATTATACTGTGAAAACCAATAAGGTTCTCAAAAAGGATCACCTAATTTGAAAATACTTTGTCAATTTGGTATCAGGCGAGGAAGCCCACGTGGACTCACTGCAGATAAGGTTAAACAATATCCTTGTACGGGACCCCATGTTGATTTGACATTTCTATTACCTGGACTAATATATAACATATTTTATTTATTACCATTTCAAAACTCACATTGGTCCCGATTAAGATACCTCATCTGCATCGCAATTTGAAAACAAACAATGGTCCTAGAGAGCAAGCAAGTTATCGACTACATTTGGTTTTGGAAAATGTAAATACCAAAATTATGTCTCGTTAAAGGGCTTTAATGCTTCTTGACTGAATTAAGCATATTTTCGCGTTTTGCCCGGGTGCCCGATTTTCAATTTGTATGAACTTAACAATGCGTAGGTCCCAAATAATCGTTTCCACCTTACATGATATCCGTCATCAGACACTAATGATGCTAATTTATGAACATAGACTTGTGGCATTCCTTTATGATATATTTGAGCATCGTTGTCAGGCCCTTCCGGTCTCATTTCTTTTCAATCCATTATTACACTTTGATAATTAATTTATCATTTTTATTAAATATACGTGTTAAGCTGTATTAGTTAAGCTAAATATTTTTAAAAATACTTGAGTTTTAATTCCCATGTATGTTGTGTTAGAATTTTCGTTCCACCTTTCATTGTATAGGCTATAAATTCATGTTGACACTTTAAACTATAATAAATACTAAGTCTTGATGCGTTAAGTTATATTAAATGAATTCATCAAGGTTCATGACAAACAACTTTCACCAATACTTATTTTGATAAGTGCATGTCATTCAACACATATCATTTTCATATTTTCTAAGTCAAGAACTCAATATCTTGATAAAACAACTCTTGCTGCAGCTGAAGGTTACAATCACTAAAATTTATTTTTATTATGTTTGATTGCTAAACCCGTGTAAAATACTGCTGAAAGCGCTACAATTACCCCCTTTATAAAATTTGCAAGTTAATCATTGTTTAAATTGTATTTCTTTAGCAATAATTATATTTTTACTGGTTGATGAAAGTGTCCCAAATTTGTTTTATTCTATGTTTTCAGATGGCATTATCTTTTTAAGATTTTTCCAATTTTTGTCTGCCCATCATGGGTAAAGACCGTGTGTGTTTGGGACCCTTTGAATCGTTTTCACTCCGGCGAAGAGACCCTTTAAATATCGCATAAAGGTCACATCTGTGTATTTCCATATTGACATAAACTAAATTGTCATGTTTAGAATAGAATCTTGAAAATATAATAGGAAGAATAATTGTATAAGAAGCATTGTTCAAAATATCTTTGTAAGTGCAAGATTACGTTTAACGGCTTTAAAAGAAATTTGTTATTGAATTTAGATTAAACTGGTTACGCAATAAAAATTAATTCTGTCAACGGCCACAAAAATACTTTTTGTTTTAATCGTCAAGCGCCGGAACAGTAGTATTTTCATCTACGTTCCTCTTTTGCAATAGTCATCTAATAATGTTTTTATTTCCTAAATACAGGCATTAACATAGCAAAGTACGGGAATGCAAAATGCTCATCCGTTCGTGTCTTCTCATTGGAATCGAGCTCAATTTAATACGTCATTTTCGCTGTCACCAAATACTGCACGTGTCCGGATTCTATTCAAGCAGATCGAGCGTTCACAACTGCTTATTATTTTGCCACGTAAATGCGATTTAAACAATCAGTGCCCCACACATTAATGATCACATGTCTTATAAATCTAATTAAATCAAATTATTCCAGAAATCAACAGTTTTGTGTGTGATTTTTTTCATTTCCACCCAAAATCACTAATAGATGTTGACAAAAAAGTCGTTGTTGGAATGAAACAAGGAGACCATATGTGTGTTTTTAAAAGAAATTGTTTCAATTGTGGTTAAAATGATCATTTTTATCGAGTATTATCGCGTTATAAATCACCAGCACTTAAAACACATGAGTTTAGAAACTCTGTGTGCAAGAGGCAGAAGTATTTCTAACGAAGGCCACGCTCTTTTTATTTCGAAGCATTGAGAGGTACCAGACGGGGTATTGTAACTCGCTTAAAAATATGCATGACGCGTGAAGCAATAATATTTCAATTTACACGTTTGCATAGTTTAAAGAAACTTTAATTTGTTGACAGTTACCAATACAAAGTTGCCATGGTTATTGTTTCAAATGTTGGAAATATGTATTCTGTGATGGTCAACATTTTTATACATTCCCGAATAAAAAAATCGAACTTTTAGCGAGAGACGTAGATAGCTGATCAAAAAGATTAAACCGTTTACTTTTGGTCTGTTTTAATGCAAACAATTGCAGTCCAGAAGCCCTCACAATTTAAAATCATTTGAAAGGCAAAATTGACCAATGTAATATTGGTCTGGTATATGATGTAATATTTTCAAAGGAAAGGAAAACTGGGCTGGTGGAGCATCGTAAATGCATGGGGACTAGGCAGAATATCTAAGAAAGCGTCCTACCAACAAGCCATTGGAGTGGCTATGGCTTTACAAAACCAAAACCAGAGGGGAAAGCAGGGACGTACACAAACCTATTGTTTTTATAGGTCCCTGCTTTCCCCCTGGTTTTGGGAAAAGCAATTACATAAGAGGCGTTTGCCGAGGAGCTACTGCATACAGAAAGGAGAAAGCGAACTCATCTACAACCTCAACATATGCTTTACAATGAAATCTGTATAAACAGGCAAAGAATGCAGAAAGCGCCAATCGGATCAACCAATCTCTATCACCTAAAATGTCCAATGGCATTGCAAGAGACGCTTTGTCCAGTGATTCGAAGACTAAATTTGAATTAAAGATAAAGACCTGCGCTGTGTCTGCTAGAAGATGTCTCCACCAAGCTCACCCGACTCGCGATATTCTTATTATAATGAAGCTCCTCGCATGGGGCGAGTTCGTCATGTGCAGTCACTGGGTACACTTTCTGCACAAAACTCGGGTTGTGAGGTGAAACGAAATTTCCCTATGCTCTCATTGTACAGTTTAGAATTTCGGCAAAACGGACGTTATTCACCTATGTTTCCTTCAATGTTGAACTTTCGTTGTACTTTTAAAACAAGATTAAATTGATAACAAAATTATTAGTTTTTTAAAATTATTTACATCCCTGCTCTCATTTGGAATTTTATATTTGAAAATAGATCGCTATTTATTTATTATTTACACATTTAAGTGCGTCTTAGAAAAATGACATTTCAATATGTCACTTAAAAAATAACATCCCCACTTAGAGCCCAATTTAAAACGCGGTCAAGCAAACAGCACGAATCCAATGAAAAAAATCTTCTGGATGTTGCAGATTGTTGACCTTTACCTTCACGAGGTTAAAATTTATTTTGTAAATATGTAAATAAAGACGGGTTTCAGAGGTTTAATACTGAAATAGTATTTTATGGGTGATATAAAAGTTATACAATTCTAAAAATACTAGTCATATAATGCGCATGCATGTTAAGGGGAACGAATGTACGAGAACATAGCATATAGCTTCTATAATTCAACATAGTTAGCTTTTTCGTTTTTGAAGAAAATTGAGTTAATCAGTAGTTACATAAAAAACTGGGCTGTTCGAAATCACTTGCTGAACATTCAAATACTTAATTATATATTGAAACATAATTTAATTGGAAATAATACTCCTAACTGACTGACTCTATTTATAACAAATCAGAGGTTGTTCTGTTTAACTTAAATAAAAATGTATACATGTACGGTCGTTCTTAACATAGAATGTATTAGCAATATTGATTAAATTAATTTCTTTATTGTAGAAGTAAAATTTTTATTATATTCATCTGTTGTTTTATCAGACTATCGATAAAAAATATAAAGATATAAAAGATAATTGTAAAAAGAAGCTTAAATAATAGTTGCACAAACATGATGAGGATTACATTGTGATAAAATGCTTCAACATGCATTATCATACTTATTTTCAATGGTGACCTGGAAAGAGATCATAAGGTAAATAACCATGTGCGGTGATCTCCGTCTTTTAATTTCATAATATAGTGATGTTATGAAAGTACTCGTTTCAATTTACGCATTAAATTATCATTATGCCTGTGTGCTTTACAAATTTATTGTTAACAATCGAAAAAGCATCGATTAAATTTCTTTAGAGATGTTATTTACATACTCGTTTTTAAACTAAGATAGTTTGCTGTCTACAAACATTGTATCAATGTAATGTCAGAAATGCTAGATACTGGAGACGGGTTCGACGTTTTGATGCAACATTTATTTGAATTAACGTTTAAACAATTTTATTAAGCAAATTAATGACCTGTGTTTTGAAGTATTGATACTTCAATTCTTTAATTCAGTGTAGTTTTTCATTTTAAAAAAATGCCATTAAATGGGCTTAAACAAATCCATAAGTCTAGGTTAATAATTTATTATTTCAAAAAATAAGAAAAAGTCGATTAAAATTATGTTCACGGTTAAATGCATTAGCCATTGACCAATTGTGGAAGTGGGGGCAAAAATAGGCTTTTTAAAAGCCTGAGTGAGTCATAGCATTCGGAAAATAATTAAAACAATACTGCCATTCAAACACAATAAACGTTGACAACAATTCGAATGTCTCATTTAAAAGCACCATTCACGCAGGAATTTCAAATCATACCTGTAACTTGTCAAGTTGCTCATGATGACGGGAAACCGGCTTATCCTCCAACCCAGTTTGCGGTGAATGGGCCTGAACCCCAAGGGACTGAACAACAGGGGAGGTTGGGGCATCAATTGGCTGGCCAGCAGATTGGGAACCATTAAGCTCATGTGCACCAGAGGTGTAAGGCCCAGCAAAGATCTCCAAGTCACGTTTCTCCGATCTCTGAAAAAGTGCCAACACTAACAAAATCAAGAAAAGAAACAAATAATGATCAGAAATACCTTATAAGAAAGGTTGTTAGTACCAACAAACCAATAAATTTCTCGCACGTTAAAACACCATTTTTGCATGCATTCTTGAATTAACATTGAGATAGACATGTTTGTAAGTTAACAAAACACATTTTGTAAATGAAGACATTATTTTGATTAACACATTTAATAATTAATCAAAGCGCTGACGGCACTGACGTTGTTAGATCTTTGAATTTATTTAATATTACAGTGACAGGGAGTGTATTTCGCTTTTTTACATAGGCCAATTAAACAGCCAAGGATAATTCAAACTGAAATGTAATAAACTTGAAATTGTCTGCAGTGGTGACAGTTTGCAAAAAATTCAAGGAGACAAATGACATTGATTTGCAATCTCTCATAATTGTATACAAGATTCACACAAACTTCGCTTATTATTACAAGCAAATTTAATCTATACATGAGTGTACCTGACGCTTTGTGGGATTCTAACATAGAATGAGCCACACAATAAAATAAAAAATAAATGTATTGGTATCAACGAGCATTGTTTTTTATTCTCAAGCAAACCGTAAGGAAAACATTCGATATTTTTCTCCTTAATATTATGATTGATTCATTTCCATTTTATTTTTATTCATGTTCATGTGTAACTCTCGTCTACTCTCAATCCCCCTGTCACTTATGTTTATATCGCACGTACCATCTACTACAATGTACATGTATAAGTCGTAAATTGACGTGTTTGTTCTACAGGTTAAATGGCTCAATACTCGCTTCGTGTGCATTAATTCCAATTTAAATTTTTCATAATAAAATACTACATGTACTGAGTTGCACGTCTATATTTAGTTACACCACTTGGACAGCCACAAGTTCGCGTTCTCATTAAAACATAGGTTTTACTTGGCGTACATGCATCGAATGGTGTACTCTGTGTATGCGTACGAAGGGAATTATAACAAATATTATCACGTTGCTAAAGAAAAACGTTGTCAATCAGTTTTTATAAGTGGAAATTATGAAATATACTTGTACTAGAATTTATATGCTACCGCTATTTTTCGGCATAGCTGTTTTGCCCAGCCTTTCACCTTCTTGACTTCTACAGCAGCCATGAAAATGTTCAAGACATTTTCCCGCCAATAGATTCTCTACTTTTTGATTAAGTAATTAAACAAATATAGGGTTTCTGTATTTCGTTTTTAAACCATGCTAACCGAATGTTGAGCATGCAACTATAGTATCCAATAAACAGTGTGTGTGCCTTTTCCTTTTCATCAGCCAATTCGTTTCAACTTGAAAGGCTAAAAATGTAATAATATCTAAAATGTCCATTTTGAATTATGTGCTTCAATATTTTAATAACATTCTAATTACTATTCTCCTTTGTTCCCTAACGAACACTCATGTTTTATTGTTATAAATTGAAATACAAAACAAACATATGAAACGATTGGGTTTTGCATATGCCAGCGTTCCGTACAAACATGGTGCACTGTCTTTAAATGTAATTTATTCAATCTCGCAGGAAAGCAAGGGCGATAGTCGACAAGCCTTAGTGCATATCGTTAATCAAAGATAGAATATCGTACCGACGTTTGTCCGTTTGCTTATAATAACACAGTTTGGAACCAAATTTCAGTCCACATGAATCGCGATTTGATTTTGATCATATACAAACGCAATGTTATATTAATTTGTGATTTGAATGTGCGGAAAGAAAACTGCTTCTTAATGAAATTCTAAAATATCACGCCCTTTAACATATTTAAGAAACTAATGTTAGATTCATAAAATGCTATTTTAGGACACATACAATAATATGATTTGATGTGTTATCGTCTTTATCTACGTATGCAAGTTTGAAAATTTAATATGTATATACATCATACCTCTACGCTGATTTGGGCCTTATACAAAGGTAGTTTATATGTTTTATTTCACGTAATTACGCGTTTACATAAGTAAATATTTGGAAGTTTAAGGAAATTCGGAATTAAGTCATACATTTGTGTTACACCGTCTCGGCAAGAATTGCAAGAAATGTAGCTCGACACAAATAATAGAATCATAGGCAAACCTCGACGTATCGTATGCTTAGCCTTACCTGATAAATTATATTTCGTCTAAAGAATTTCTGTCGTTCTTGAATGAGATATGTTGCGCATGCGCAACGCAGTTTTCATTGCGAGCGCTTCCGACGAAGCAGTATAAAATTAAGAGTGTAAAAAATCGATCGTTGATCGAAGAAAACGTATTAAATAAGAACATTTTAGTGCAGACGAAATTTGCATATAATTATCTTCTAATTTAAACCGAAATACAGATAAAAACAGTGCATGTAGTGACAAATAAACGGTTTTTAAAAAATCGTATCAACACGTTGTGGTGAAATTGAAAATTGCAAAGGGACCGACGCCAATGCAAAATCGACTATAGAGGCACAGCCCGGAGAAAAAGTGCGATAAAGGCGCGAAAGAAAAGCAGCCTTCGGTAAAAACAGTTGACACAACAAATAAGTCTTCCGAAGTTCATGTGTAAGAACTTTTAATGGCGCTGCAAGGTTCGCTGGGAAGACAAACACTTAAGTTGACTATGTTCAACACGAAATTGAACAACATGGAAGAGTACGAGGGATACTGTGATGATATGGAATTTGATGATCCATCGTAAATGATTGAAACAGATGGTGACGGCCCTTCTTCATCGGCAAATTTGAGTACAAAATGATCAAGTTAAGACTATCCTGACCGTAATTATAACAATCTCACTTTTGAAAGTCGGTTTCAGACAATATCAAAACGGTTCAAAACGCTTTAGGAATGCTAAGTCAATGTTGACGGAGTTCTGGCTGATAACATGAATGAACTTTTTGTTGAGGGCATCGATGATGACCGATACGCGGAATTGACAAAGGATGAGATAAATGCCCTTCCTGAAGACTGAGATGGTCTTGATGTGGTTAAATTGAACCAACTGATCTGGGATGCTATATCCCATATGGCCAGAACACTAGAAAAGAAGATGCAAAACATTGAAACATCCATTATCAAATCAGCTGCGATCTTGACAAAACAAGACAACAAATGAGCAAGCATTGAAAAGGAAATAAATGAAACATTTGCCACAATAGTTGATGAGTGTAATGATTCACTGGCTTTACTTGGTCACGCTAACCGACATATCAATTTCACGCGTACATATTTTTTGCCGAGTAGTCACCTGTGTAATCACGGTAGACCTTCATCATATCTGTTTGGTAATAATGAATCAAAATCTGCCAGAGATAAGTAGATTCTGCGAGAATCACCAACAGGATGTTTACTTCTGGTAGACCATACAGAGGTGAATTTATATGCAGGAGAGCCGGACGTGTTCCACGTTACGGTTTTAGAGTTGGCAGAGCACGTGTGTCGCTACCGTGGAAGAGGTCATGTTTGATTTGACACAAAGGCAAGCGCAGAGTTAAAACAACTTACCAAGGGGTTCGTCAAAGGGAGTAGCCAGGCAATGCGTAATGTAAGTACATGTGTTGTTGTCGGTAGATTAAAAAAATATGTTTCAGAAGCGCGCAAATTGACAAATGACCCACATATCATTGATGATATTGTTAAATATTGCCATTTTGAAACAAATATGTTATCAGAATTGTTCCACCAAAACTATAAATATAAATTTAATGAACGAGAAAATATTGTTGTAAACATCGAAATAAATAAATTGCTCCATCTAGGGGTTTTGAAAAAAGTTGCGCCAGAAAATTGCCAAATGTTATCACAAATGTTTCTACGGCCAAAGAAGTTGGCAAATATAGAATAATACTGAATTTGCAAAAATTAAATAAGCACATTCCATATAAACATGTTAAAATGGATACATTAAAAAAGGCTTTGACCTTGATAAATCCAGGTACATTTATGGCATCAGTTGATTTGCGTAATGCATATTATTCAGTGACAATTGCTGAGAAACAACAAAAATACTTTTGTTTTTTGAACGGAACAACAATATACATCAATATTTATTTCTTCCAAATAGCATATCTGAAGGCCCTAGATTGTTCACAAAACTACTTAAACCAGTTTATGCAAAATTGCGAAACATGGGACATGTAAACTCAGGATTCTTAATTGATAGCTTACTATGTAGTGATACACAAGATGAGTGTAAGAAAAAGTATCAGATACTGTTGATCTTATATCAAAGGTGGGTTTCATGAAAAATTAAGAAAATTAAGTATTTGAAACATCTACAAAGATTGTGTTTTTAGGTAATATAATTAATGTATTATCAATGTATGTTGCATCGACAGAGGAAAGACAAAATAATATTACAAACGCATGTCAAGAATTGGTATGTCTTCCACAAATAACTATCAGAAAAAGTGCAAAAGTCATTGGATTAATAGTTGACAGTTTTTCAGCAGTTGAATATGAAATGTTTCATTATAAAAGCTTAGAAAACGCAAAAAACAATCACTGAAGCAAAACAAGGGTAATTACAATGCTTCAATGCTCAAATTAGACTTAATGAAACAGGATATAATGTGGTGGATGCAGGAATTACATCAACAAAAAACAACAATCTTAAGAGAAAATTCAGATATAAGATTTTATACTGATGCATCTTTAGAAGGCTGGGGTGCAGTTTGCGAAGGTGAACATATTGGTTGTAGATTGTCAGTCACAGAAAGGCTATTTCACATAAGCTGCCTGGAGTTGAAAGCAATCATGTTGAGGCGTTTATGATGCAATTAAAACATAAAAATGTTCAAGTATGTTTTGATAATTCCACAGCAGTTAGCTACGTTACTAATATGGTGGTATTAAAACTGAAGAATGCAATTTAGTAGCTGTTCAAATAAAGAATTGGTCTATAGAAAACAACATGCGGTTAACATGTTCCCATGTTGCAGGCCCAAAGCTTCCAGAAATGTTGATGATAATTTGGAATGGAAATTACATTCCAAAATGTTTGCAAATATATTAAAAAGATTGAGAGAACCTGATATTAACCTGTTCGGAACAAAGTAAAATGCTAAAATATCCTGTTATTGTTCCTGGAAACATTACCCAGAATCACAACCATAGATGCATTGTCTTGTAATTGGAACACACGTTATTGTGTTTATTTATTCGCTTTTGAGTTTGTTGGGACGATGCATCCAGAAAGTAAGGAAGGATCAGGCAACAGGCATTTTGATCGCACCGTTATGACCAACTCAGACATGGTTGCCACCGTTGATGGAAATTCTGGCGAATATACCAATTATAATCTTGAAACGGCACAAGCTATTTCAACTTCCATACCAAGACACGGAACATCCAGCGTGGAAAAAACTCAAGCTGATTGTATGCAAAGTGTCCGGGAAAGTTTAAGAAAACAAGGTATTTCACAACAGTCTACCAACAAACGTCTGTTTTCCTGGAAAAGGAGATCAAATAAACAGTACTAAATATTCATATCAAGATGGTTTTGTTACTGTAGTGAAAGGCAAATCAAAAAGTTTTCTCCAAATGTGGCAAAAGGGATTAAATATTTTACTGATCAGTGTTACAATTGACTTGGTTATGTCAGTTAAAACACAGCCAGAGGTGCTCTTTGTCTTCTCTTGCTATTAATTATGAAGGATTCAGAATCGGATTACAGCCTCTTATAATATGATACATGAAAGGAATTATCATTTAGAAGCCACCTTAACCAAAAATAAATAGCTATGGTATGTTCAACATGTGCTTAAATATTTTAGAAAACTTTCACCAGTAAAGCACTTAAAGTTAACTATGAAGCTTGCAATGTTTGTTTCCTGAACGAATGCTGCGCAAGTTCAGTCATTACATTTTTAAGTGTTGAAAATATAAAAATGTTAAGAAACGAGTTTGCTGTTCAGTTCTCTAGTTCATTGAAACAAAACAGGCCTAACTTCTATGTTTCATTTATGACTTTAAAGGCCTACCCCCCAGATATGACACTACGTGTATATTCTGTTTAAAAGAATATTTGTATCGCAAAAGTAGTGCAAGAATCGCCAATGGTTGTGAACAGTTGTTTATTATGTATATTAAGCCTTACGATGCAGGTAGTAAGGAAAGTGGTACATAATGTTAGAAACATCGGGGTTTTGAAACTGCTTTGCGCGTGCGCAACATATCTCCTTTAAGCCCACTATCAATTCTATAACTGGTAGAATTGAAATTAAACGTCAACTTAATCAAGTTAAGTCGCGTTTAATTTTTAAAGTACATATTTTCTGTAGTGTCTTATATTCTGCAAATACCAGCATATGTTAGTTCACAAACGCGCGTAGGAAATGGGAAATGAACTATACAATGATATGTAAACTGTTTGACAAGAATTAAAATGTGTATGCATAAATATGCAATACACTGCATAACAAACATTTGATGCGATGGATAATAAACAACAACCCTAAAACAAGACAAAAATAATGTGAGCCGTATATTTTTTTAAAGATATTTCTTGTTAACAATGATTGATTTCACAAATTAAGCAACATAAGGATTCAATTGCTCTTCATTTGCTTTAAACTAAACATAAGTACTATTGTTTGCAATTAAAAGGTGTGATGATGCCCGACTTTGTCTTTAATGTACTTTATTAATTATGCGCGATACGAATTGTCGGCTCAGTTACTAATTAAATGTAACCCGGTTGGTGTAAAGTATACTTAAATGTACCCCGGGTACGGAAAATAAACTAAATATACTATCTCGTATCAGTGGATAATCTATTACCACATAGGGCGCTTATGGCGATTACGCGTAGAAATAGGTACAGAGTGATCTTGTTTAAGGTAGGCAATACTGACACATTTATAGAGAAACCTTTAGTCTTTTTGACAATCGCCCTTTGCTTTTACGTGTTCAACTGTAATCGCCAGCTGAACGATTCAATCGCAATTGGCGAGTTTTTATCACTTGCTAGTCGCATATTCACCGCATGAAATGTGTTATTAAGTGCACGTATAATTAAACCACACGTTAATGTTATGAAATAAAAATTATACTGCGGGACATCACGTGGGTAATTATGAGTTTATTTTTTCACCATTGAAATATATGGTACTTTAATTATTGATGAACAGCCAGTTTTCTTTCAACATATTCAAATCACACGTTCAGAGCCGCGTAATGCGACAAATGGGTCTTATGGCGCTACGGCTAGCGTAGCTAAAGCCTGGCTGCAGTATTGCGCTGTGGAGCTGCACTGTCCGCTTTATACCACGCAAGGATAAGTGGTCTCACTAGGTTTCTCCTGAACAGACTTGAGATAGGCCATAACTACGATTGCAGCATAAGACCCATTTTCACATGACGCTGGTCGTAAAAAATCTTGTTGTTTCTTTTAAATGGAACATCGAAGCACGATAATTTTCGAAAGAAAATTCGTGTCAAACTATTTATAGCAAACTGGTAAATTTCGGTAGCGAAGTCAGTCTTCCAAGAACGATTTCCATACCGACTGACCGAATACGTCAAACATTTGTTGGTAGATAATGAAACGATTTCCGTCTTGCTATACTTTCTCGGTAGTTATTGTTACCGCATCTTGAAAGCAATTCTGTTTTATCAACGTTGATCGATAGTCAATTATGCTTTCCCCGGACGATTTAGTGACCGAGTACCGAATCAAAATGCGACGTTTGCCATCGATGCGAAAAGCTGGTTTTAATAATACTATTAGTATTAATTAAACATATATCAAATACAATAATGATCATAACAAACACGTTGGTTGTTTTCTGATGAGTTAAAGCGAATATGGATAAATTATTTCCGAGTGTCACGATTGATCTCAATTAACAGCGTACTTGTTATCGTTGTGAAACAACAATTTAAAAAAATTTATATGCATATTTAAATAGAACTTTTTGTTATGCTTTACATAATGAAATAATGGTTCTATTGAACACTTAGTAAAGAAATTGTTTGCGTTTTTCTCCCGTTGATCTCATAAGAAATTTGCTGTTCAATAGGTAGCTTATAATAAATCGTCTCAGCTGCTGTGCAGCGCGCGCATTTACAGGTCCCGCTGAGTCTTAGCGAATGCATTTATTGGCTGACCTGCCCCTGTGACCTTTGAGGATCGCTGTGATTCATGATTTTAACGTAACACGCAGTGGACTATTTTTCATAAGGCAAAAATGTAATGTAAAATATACTCTCTCGCGCCGCGAACTCTTTCTCGGCGCGGATGCGCGTTGAGTGTGATTTTGGAGAAATTAGTAACCTGGACACCGATTGTCTAAACACCACTATTAACGCTCGATTGATCATTGACGGCTAGGATAATACTTAAATGTACCCCCGGCTACTCTTAAGTATACTAAATTTACCCCGGGTAAGGAACATACACTAACTCGTACTCGGCCAATTAAATCTGTACCAGAGTTTTATTCCCACCAAAATCCGATGTCTTAAAACGCGCAACTTAATACGAACAAATAATCTATTTGTGAACAAAACTTGCATGAACATGCTTTTTTGAGTCGGTGTTCCGATAAAATTGAGGCCAGTTTACAGAATATTGTCATTAATATGGACATAATGAATTGGAAAAAATAAATAGCCGACAACGACCAATTTAGCGTTAAAATTTCTGGGTACGTTTCAGTATATGTACCGTACGCTTGGTACATTTAAGTATACCCGGAGTACCCGGGGTATATTAAAGTAGTACCCGTGTCGACTATTACCAATCGAGCCTTATTTACCCTAATTGTTCTTGCGACCTTCTTGCAAACAACTAAAATCGTTCATATAGAAATTAATCAGAGGTTTTAAGTATCCATATCCTTAATCATATAAAATTATAAAAATATCTCACGAAATAAATGTCATTTCCTTTCTCAGACAACAATGCAAAAAATCTGTATCTATATATTGCGCTCCATTATAATATAAATTTTATTTTTATGTGTAAACCTGTTTTGTAGTGAACAGCATGTTCCTATTTTTGAAACTGTGACCTTGATTCAAGCCATTGACTATCCCATGCGAGGTGTTGAAATTATTTACATATTAATCAATCGGCATGATAACTTTTAGTGACACTAATCTTTACACTAACGCTTAATTGTTAACGTGAGTGAACATGAGTTTTCTTCTTAGTACGTTATTGTAAGATTGTTCAATAAAAGATTCTCTTGCAAGATATCCGTTATCAAGCTTGACACAGGCTCGTCTATAACTTAATTCCGTTAATATGTGTAAATCCTTTAAACATGTCTTTTAATTCAAATGATGTTTTTATTTTACTCGTTACCTTAAGCCCGTCTCCTGATGATTTGTTCATGGTGTTGATGCTGCCACTTAATTCTGTTTCTTTTGTCAACTTAATCATCGCATCTGTTCTTGCACCATTCTATAAAAATTGATAGTGTGTTTATTCAATTAAAATATTGAGTAAAAATGCTTATAAGAATATGATAACCAAGATAGTTTTTTTCAGAAACATTTTTGTAATATCATTTAAGGTCTTATATATCGACTATACGATTATGTTTGTATACACATGAATGTATACGACCAGTAAATTTTACTTTTGCTTTACTTATTTGTTTTGTAATTACACGAAAATGCATGTGTTTCCAAATAATTGTGAAGTTTTACCTTAGGAAACAAGTGGGCTCGCTCATCGTTCGCTGTAAATTCTAAAACAATCATTTATTGCATATATTCAAAGTGTGATTTATATAGCCGGAACAATGTGGCCTACTTTATACATGGCTGGCTACGAAGCAATTTCAATCAATCCGTTTTATCTCAATACAAGTAGTAGTCAACACATATTCATTTCTATGCATATTACGCCGTTTGAATAAGTTTTTGCGTTAGCATATAAGCATATATTAAATATAAAAACATACCTATATTTTTTCAGTTTCATTAATTGATGCGCTAAAATCTCTGAACGTCATTGATCACCGTATAAATGTCTTTTAACTCATATTACTTAATACTGCATCTGATAACCACTTTATCTTTGGACCATATATTTGGAATTGAACTTAAACAAAAAGAGGAATTTAATATGTAACCATTTACTGCATGCAATATCGGATAATCTTTACTGCAGACTGTAAACATTCTGTACTGATAAATCGTACTAAAATTTAATAATGAAATTGAAATAAAATGTTATAACTTTCTTTGAGAACTAACCTATTTTATTTATTTATTGGGAACATGATTGTATTGTTGAGTAGGGGATGTTCCGCGTGAATTGATGGTGTGATGTTGCATTTCCTTGCCATGAAGGCATTTCAAATACGCTGTCACACAATCTACGAGTCACTGCAGACACGTTATATTCACATCAAAACCTGTCTTGTTACGTTATGAAATTGTTACTAAAATGAAAATGGTCAAATTGTTATCATGCACAAGTTCAGAAATATAAAATACTTTAGTAAAACAAATAAAAACATACGACAATCAGTTTTAAAAAAGTCAATGCATGGTATGTTTTGACCTCACTGATTCAGATGTTTAACAGATAATACTTTATTCAAAATATTCTCCAATAACGCCAAAACATTAAATAATTCATATATAAGCATGTAAGTATTTTTGAAATTACTCTTACAAATAAAATATATGTTCATAAATACTTGTTCTTAAAAAGAAATACACATATTGACAAATTTTAATCGGTGCTACGTGATACAAATATAGTAACTGAGTCATGTTTATTTTGACGCAATTTAGAACTAAACGTTACCTTGCAGTTCCTGTGCTGATTCCATACTGAAAAAAAAGCAAATCACAAGAATGCCAATAGGTTGTTAGTTTAATTTGAGCTTTCATTTATAATCATTGAATCAACATATCAATTATGGCTTCGTGCATGTGCAAAATCAAATCATGACCCGTATGACATAGTTGGATTAATATAATAACTTAATAGATAGTGGACCAAACAATACTCGTAAGTTTACGACTAGGCGACTTGATTATGTAAACCGCTTTTTACAAGCTAATCGGCATGCATTTAAAGTATGTTTAAGGCATTCAATGTAGTCAGTTTCGTATTATTTTTAAATAAACGCGAGTGACACCCTGGGGACAAAATATAATTGATTATAATTTTTTTTTTTGTTAGGGCACATAGCAAGTATGTATAAGTGAGTGACCTTAGGGGACAAATCTACACGCTTAATATGTATGTGAAAGTAAAATTTAAGAATTTAAAACCAGTCAATACTATAGTTTATTAAGAAAATTACCATGAATCTTCAAAACAGTTGTATGCACTTATTTAACCTATATTTAACATTTGTCAAAACATCTCAAAAAACATCGTAGACCATCCCCTTTTTTCTGCTCATAAGCTATACATGGTTTACATAGATATCAATTAACTAAGGTGCTCAATTTTTCTTTAGTGCATTATTTTACCTGTTTGTACACATTTCGTTTTTAGAGATATAAAACTGAAATTGTGCACATCTTCATTTGAACGATGCTACTTTATGACAGTGCTGTGGTTTTCAGAAATGCATGAAGTAGATAGTCAGACAATGACTTTATATCAATAATAATAAGCTGTTAATACAAAACACACAATAACAAATAATTTTAATCATATAAGATTCACGGTGTAAGTATAACAGAACGAAACAAAACGTTTACAAAGAATCATAGCGATTTTTTGTTAATTGTTAGTTATTAGTTTTAATTCAATTATGTATGGATTGCACACAATACACTTTACTAATATAAAAGTTACCGTGCTGTATTATTTATGAAACTATCGCAGCTGATTTGCAAACAGCAGTTAGTCCATACGTTTGAGAACTTTCAATGTAGTGTACAAAATGTGTCACATTATGTGCGAAAATGTTGTCAGTACTATTTGGTAGTCACATTTTGAACAAAGACAAGAGGGCTGCGAAGTTGTCAAGTTGCCCGCCTGAGTGCACGCGATGATAAAACAGCAAATATGACATTTAAATATTCTCTCCTACAAAGGAAAAATATGTTTGAAAGTGCCTTTGCACTATTTTTTAGTTTGAGACGAAATATTAATGGAGCATGTTCGATTATTAAGGTGGTGTAGCTTCTTGATGACTGGAAAATCATACCACTCATACATAAAAAAGCTTTCAATTAACTTTCCTTATTACTAAAAAATCGCCCATTCGCCTAATCAAAAACGTTTATTAATACTTTAGTACTTTTTGAAGTTGTCATTAAATAAAAGCATGCAAATAATGCTGAAATAAAGACCATCAACACCTTCAGGTACCCACCTTCCTAGTTTTAATCTTCTAAGAAGCCACTTTAAATTTTGAAACTTTGTTGGCATTTGTTATGGTTTCAGTCAATGCTGTTGTATAACCTAACACGGTTCTTATGATTACAAACACCAAATCATTAAATCAATTTAGATTTCACATTCATGTATTGAAGGGCTTTGACAGATTGCTCTCCAAGAAATATGTCGCTGAAAGCGAGTTAATGTTTGTCATGGTAATATCATCAGGGTGCAAATTTCACGGGGTTTTCAGGGGTGTACGCACGGGCTGGACAGAATGTAATTACGCCGTTTAGAACTTTATTTTTTGTAAAAATCTCACGTTATTGAAATTCATTTGCGAAATTCTATAGTGCATAAAAGACAGGTTTTCTTGCAGTTTGTGCCGATATCTTCAGTTCTAAGAATAAATTCTTGAATACGTCTGAAATCGATGACAAAATTTCACATTGCGTGACACATAACCATGTACAATGAATGCAGTAAAATTGAATTTTTGAACAAGAACACATGCTTATTTAATGAAGTAATTATGATGTATTTCAGATGACATAAGCAGCATTGAAATCTGCTTGTATGCACTACATTATAGTTGCAATTCCTAAGAAAACTTGTTTTAAAAA
Source organism: Dreissena polymorpha (assembly GCF_020536995.1). Classification (NCBI taxonomy): domain Eukaryota; kingdom Metazoa; phylum Mollusca; class Bivalvia; order Myida; family Dreissenidae; genus Dreissena; species Dreissena polymorpha. The sequence continues at coordinate 16,136,859 of NC_068363.1, read as the reverse complement.
GTTATTTGAAATAAAACAACACTTACCGTCGTTTAAATCCGTAAAAGTTAAAAGGTGGAAACCCAAAAAGTCATGTGACCCTGCACCCTGATTATACACGTTTTATAAAAAGCCATTTATTACTCTGATATCTTTCCCCATTATTAACATGAACATGTTTCTGCATGTATATCATTCTAAAGGGTAATTCTTTCCAGACAGTGTTTTCTTAAAAGAAGAAGATCAAAATGAGCACACTGTCATAAAGATCAATCAGCCAAAAATTCGGCGACGATAATTTATTATCACTTGAGTTGAAGTAGAATGAGAAATACTTCTGAGAAAGAATTCTATAATTAACAAATCGCTTTCACACAACAGGATTTATGAAGTTACCTATAAAACGAGTAAGTATAAACTCATTTTTAAACCATATACAGGCCGTGTTTTAAGAAACAAAATTGTAAAGAGAAAATTAGCCAAAACAATATTTATGACAACACATATTGAAATCAAGCGCGTGCTTTACGTGAATAATATGTCAAAGTATGCGAGTTTTTTTTGTTGTAATGACAGTTATATTGAAAAAATGTAAATATATTAAATAATTTAGGAAAACGGCAATTCAAAGAATATTCCAACAGAGTTTCTGTTGTTGATTTGCCTGAGGTGTTTTGAGAAAAGATTTTGATAAGTGTATCTGCACAGCATCTCATACATTATACAAGTATGCTCAGGCGAACAGAAACATGTGTGTTTGGACTTTGTATAGATATCTTGGGTCGAGAGCGTAACTGATAAAATTTGCTCAAACGTTGTAAGCAATGTCATTTCAAATATTATTATCTGTATTTATCGCTCAAGCGATATGTAACCATTCTCGATTTGGCGACAAATAACAACCAGCGACCCAAAAAAGCGATATAATCTCCAATATTAAGATACTGATGCACGTTTTAATCTTATACCGAAGGTTCTAATTCTGCATGTGTGATATCGACGGGCAATATAAAACAGTTTGATCATTGCGTTCAGACTCGATGTCTCAACGTACAGTACCCACGTTAAGGTGATCACAAGCTATGTTATGCAACATTAGACTCGTTAATAGTTGCTGATGCAACTCAAACATAATGCTATTATGTTCGAATGATAATGTCCAATGCGATATAATTTTCCAACGGGCAAATTTCATTTGGAGCCCTTTTAAGCTGTCAATAAATACAATGAAAGCGTCAGCCATGGCAAGACCGTTGTCAAGAATGTATTCATATTGTATGTTTAAAGGCCACTTTTGCATTGACCTGTAAGCTGACAGAACGGCCAATTACTAAACAAGTCATCTAAACAGAATTCACATGTGGGATGTTATATGAATATTAAATATTAAAGTTACAGTTTGAACAAGCTGTATAATTACATGTATTTAGCACCGATACGAATAACCATAACCTTTTTGCTTGGGATACATGCCTTGCATGCCACGTCGTTAATAACATTGTGGACATGAATGATATGATTTTGTTAATTATATAATAAATGATGAAGTCAAAATATGGGAAACGTTTAGTATGTCGAAAGTTGACTTTTGATTCCTTATTGTGATATTGACAATTGAACCGGAAGACACGGCGTCTCTTGAATTATATTAAAAGTATTTAAATAAAAAATATTTGCGAACTTCAAACAATGCCAAAATCTGTAAACATGTGCCTTTAAGTAATCTTTGGTGATATGGATAACTTAGTAATCTTTGCCCCCTATACGGTATTTAATTTTCGTCTAATCTGTATTAGACGTTCATATTTCAAAGCTCGCTGTTGATTTGATACACCGTGATACCATCCCATTCGTTATCACCGGGACGTTTCTATCTACATGTACTGACTTCAACGATATTCACATTCAAGTTAATCATTATGTAGACACAAGTCACGCGGAAAAAACGACTGACACGTGATCATTAAAAAACGCTGGCTGTGATAGGGACTTATTTCGTGTTCTTTTGCCGTGAGTGTATCATTATCTCACGCATTATATCACGGCGGTCATTTTACCTTATTCCACATCTTGCGCAAGCTTAGCAATTCAAAGCGAGTAGAGGGCTGCTAATATTTGGGGCTTTTTTGTTTAGTAAATTTGGTCAATTGACAGAAATTATTATTTAATTTGTTTCATATAACTCGTAAAAATCATCCTATTAAAAGCGTTATGATTAACCTCGCGAAATGTGTTTTTTAGTTGTGCAATGCATCCATATAAGTAATCCTTTGTATGGAAAGTTTTAACACGATACATACATATTATATTCGACTTAAACATAAGTTTGAAAATACTTTTGATTTTTTATAAAATAATGTCATATTCATTTTTTTATATAAAATACTATCAATTTAAAATCAACCGAATGCACGCGACTATTTTAACTTCAAGTTATTAAAACACAACGTGAAACAAACAAAATATAATAAGTTTCTTTGGTGTAGTGGATATGGTGCTCGCCTCCAATGTTCAAATCCCACATTATTTACGTTATCGTCTCAAAGGCACCATCAACTGTTTCTTAAACCGGGAACGGACTCAACATTTCCTGTTGATATCAATAGTAAAACGTTACCTAAAAAAACATTAACGAGAATACAGCATTATACGTTTTCATTAGGTTTCTTGGTAATTGTTAACTCCGGGGTTAGATGTTTGAAAAATTTAGAAAGCTGAACCGTAAAAAATCCTTTCAAAATTACAGACCGTATCAAACTTTATTGTTATTTTACCAACTATCATTAGTGGATACAACGGATCGGCATGATTTGTGCAAATATATAAGTTTTTTTCCACAAAGAGTGGAAACTACGATTACAGGTTTGTAAGTTTTGACTTTGGCCTTTTATCCGCTTTAGACTTATGTCACTCCGTCCTAGTATACTCAAACATTCGGCAATTATATGTGAAAATCCTTTCTTGCCCTAAGTGACCTTAAAGCAAGATTCCAGTTCATGGCATGATATTGCATGATATTGCATAATGATAATTATTGAACTCTGTCAAGTTATTCGAAACACTATGCTTGTTGGACAAATAATGCTGTGGACACAATGCTTAGGGTTGTTTCTTGTATAAGTCCATACCTGTTACACTGGATGGGACTATAGGTTTATCCCGGTCCGTTCGTCTGTAGTTCTTAAAATATTGGATCTTGCGAGAGCTGAAAATGCTTCACAGATGACCATATGTCGACTATGCACGTTAAATTGTTTTTTTTGTTTTACGTCGGAAGATTTGTGGTAACTACGATATGAGAAATAATTGACCACTAAAATCTGAATCCTTCTCTTCCTCAACGAGTACTTAAGCCAGGTTGATAAAACTCGATATGTTGATATTGGACAATATCGGGTATATATATATACACGTTATTTTAGATTAATTTTCGTAAGACTGTACTTGCTGTTGATATGGTTACTGCTATAATTGAAAACTGACATGTGACTCATGTCGTAACTAAATTTAATTAAGCTACGTTGATGAAGCTCGGAGCGTTCATAGAGTTTCTTATGGTTACATAATACAGTTTACACTAAAGTCTGGATCCTTCGATAACTCGAAAAGCACGTTAGCTATGTCAATACAACTGTGTGCTTGGGTAGGGCAATATTGGGAGTATGCATATTACTTTTGTGTCGGATAAAATGTGTGGTTGCTATGGAAATCCTGAAGATGCTGTTAGTCTGTGACAATACGTTTGATTCTTATTAAACTTGTTAGACCCTAACTTTTCCCTAAACTTCGACCTAAAAGCCCAGTCCCCGGCGAGTTGTATGCATTTGTTTTCACGCCATTAGAGACCATTGACATAGGCCTTGGATCTTGCGTGTCATATGAGACCTCACCATGGTCATTGTCTTAAATGCTTAACAAAATGAAGGTCGCCGTGGCATAGTTGATATGGTGTCCGCCTAGCTACCAGGGGTCACGGGTTCGATATCCACTGTGGGAGCGTTCTTTAGATAACCCTAAGAGACACCAAGTACTGGTTATAGTCCAAGGAAACAGACTCGATAGCGTTTGAAATAAGCCTTAGGCTTTATATGCAATCGAGCTTAAATAAATCGGCTTAAACTAAAAGGATGTTCTGTCAAAAACACTAGCAGTGAATTTCTTATATTTGACTCCTTAAATATCCATAACCATCGAGCGGCTTCATCTAGCCATAAGTATACATTTCCTGATCCACAAACAGAGCCGAGATGGAATAAGAATGCTTTGGAGGCACACATAGACATCAATCCACATGCTTTATATTTGTGCACAAAGTAATTCCATGGCTCTTTGTGCTCAACGGGTTCACAAATGAGCATTTAATTTACCGAAACTCTAGTTATAAGCCCGTAATTAATGAAATAAAATGAATATTTGCAAACTGTGAATTCTTTGTTCGTTCGTCAGTCGTTGTCTTTAACGCTCTTTTTTTATATTTATGATAAGATTTTAAAGTAGCGTTTTATTTAATATCTTTCATGTAGATACCTAAGCCGCATGATATTACCTTGAACATTGATTCTGTGTCAACAAAGGCGTGACTCCCAATCTAAATAAACATGCAACAGAGGACAATGTAAGCAACTTACCAAAGAAGGAAATTCTGCCTGTTTGCAAATAAGTCAATGATATTGACTCTAAGTATGTAATATACCCAATCGTAAATGTCATACTGATTATTGATAAAACACATATTTTACTATACAACGAATGGCATTTTTTATCGTTGGCATATTTTCCTCTGGTATTTTTACCACTTGACTCTTTGCATTGTTTTCATCTGGTATATTTACCTCTTGTATTTTTGCCGCACACCTTAATCCGGTTATAAAACGCATGATGAAACCAGATTTGCGAAAACACAGAAGAAATATAATAAAATAGCGCTGTAAAATGTACTGTCCGAAAATGTAGAGTCACGTAGCATTGACAAAAACCCGTACGTCCGAAAAAAATCATTCACGAAAAATAATTAATTTAGCCAAAAATGGGTTGTCCGAAAATTTAGAGTGTCTTACGTACTTAAACTAAAATAGGTAAGTGATTAGTTTTCGTCTTTTTTTTTAGTTTTCGATCGACCGAGTTCAAAAAGAATTTACCTTTTTCAAAGCAGAGAATGTCTGCAGCATGCATTGCAAACATGTTTATATGTCATGTTGTAATTGAACGCAATTTGAAACTTTATTGATCTTGTTTGTTTATATTTGTTGTATACATTACACCCGTCATGTTTTGGCTTTGGTTATCTCAGTGGTTAGCGTGCTGTGTTTATAATTGATCTTATAAAACAATTGATAAGATAACGACTATCTGCCCTGATGTAGTTTTTGGAGTCTCGATGTCTGAAATTCACATCGAAAGCGGAAAACACTTCATTGATTCATTCAAGCCACTTTGGTGGCCATGCATGTGTATCTTTAAGGGTCCGGGTTGCGACTACTTTTTATTTTTAATCGGAAGGACAGATCAGACTTTGGTACTTTTTAGACAGCAGCTTACATTTAGACTTATGCCCTTTTATATAAAATGTATTGCCGGTTTGATTATTATTTACATTTCAAAGTTATGTAAACGGAGAAGGTTATGCATTCATAATCATATGAAGAAATGCATTGTCATATCTTAATATCTTATGAATATTTGCTAAACGAACTTGCAAAATTGTGTTGTGTACATTTAAATCTCATTTGAAATAGGATTTGATAATGTATAAAGTGATAAACGAGTATGTCACCAATATCGGCTACATGACGAATTTCAATATCTTGTTGATTGTAATTAGTTCAAAGGAGATACAAAGATTCAATCGATCCCGCCAAACACCTAATATTGTAAGCTTTCTAAAAATATAAAAACTGGTTCAAAACCTTTTTAACTAAGATATATTTTGCAACAACTTTTTAGGAAATTTCTATTAGTATATTGTTCTGCTCATTCTCGAACAAAGCAAACTTATATTTTATTTATTTTGTATTGTACATGGTTAGAATTGATACTCAGTTGAGTCTCTCTGGTATGCAAATATTGGTGGTTGGTTCAATACTTGCGTTATGTTTTATTTTAAAAATTGTGTATGTTTTCGCATGCCTATGAGGGCCTTGACTTATTCATATATTTGTAAAGTTTTAATGCGGTCAATCAACTGAGGTTAAAACGCAAATATGGCGTTTGTTGTAATTGCCTATATCCTGTATGTGTCGGTAATATGTTGGTGCGTTTCTCTGGAGACTAGATTAATTATGAAATCTTGGATAAGTTTAATATCGTACTTCACGTTTTTCGAAATTGAATTGTTTTGTCGAAATGTTACCGAACACTGTTTTCTGCCATTTTCTGCTTCAAACGAGATGTATGTTGTTAGAAGAAACACATTCAATTTTTTACTCAGTATTTGGAATAGAACATACACATCTTTAAATGGGTACCACGCTTGCTCAGTCTGAAATAAAGGAAAACAATAAGGCCTGAAAAGGTTACAATTCTGCATATCGCAAGTATGTTTCTATTCTTTTATCCAAGATTTTTTAAATCAGTTTTCGATATGTACCTTTAGGGTTTGTATGTCATAATTTTGATACAGCTTGTTTGAACTATGTGTGCCAATTTCTGTTTTTATGGATTGTATTTCTTAATGTTAATCGTGACATTTAATGTGTTTTTATATTGCATATGGTGTTAAACATGACATTTATTATTCGACATTAAAATGGCAAACTCATTGCTTTGACAGTTGACTTTTTAATGATGAGAACCTATAATTATATTATTAAGTGTAATCTTACCCTGAAACGCCAGTTCGGATGTAAGGTTTATTTTAACTTGAGATAATTTGATGGCGCAATAGGACGAATTAATTTCATAGATTATTTAGATGGTTTGTAAAGGGACAATTTACACCCATTTTATTGGTAAAATGACAACGTATGGTTCGTATTACTGGATGTAAGTACATTTTCACAAACGATTATAATTATTAGGTAAAGTATCATACGATTTCATGATTTGTTAATTTAATATAAGTGCATAAAAAGAATCCGCATTATATAAAGATTTATCCGCATCACAGAAAGAAGTATCAATATAATATGAAAAGTATTCACACCAAATAAATAAGTGTCCATGTCATTTAAATAAGTAACCACATCATATCAAGCAACAAATACCTCCTGTCTCATAGCATCGTACAAAGAAGGCAGCCACACCTGTGAAATTCATTTTCCACAGAGCGATGTTCAGTAATAATAAAGCAGTATTTACAAGATCGGTATTCAAGATTAATTCAACTGGGCCGACCAGTTTTAATCATATACATATGTCTTGAGAAACAAAAGTGTTTAATATATAATAAAACGTAAATGGCATTTTCATATGAATGTATCTCGCATACCTTCAAAAGATTATAGTGAAAATATTTACAGAATTAAGGAATACAACTTTGAAGATTATGGTTGGTTCAGTCCATTAGTTGTTGTTTAAATTAAGCGAAAAAAGTCGTCGTATCACCGACCTCATCGAATAAACAAAAGTATCCTATGGTCATTCAACAAGTATGCTCATATGGCCCCCTTTTAAAAAGTGATTACTCGCATATTTTACTGAATGTGCAGTGCGCTTTGTCCCACTCTGCGTAATACATTTAATTATTTTAAGTAATTGTTAACTTTTCGAGTTATAAATCATAATATACCTTATTCAGAATTTATACAATTTTAGATGATCCATAATCCATGGGGTAAAATCCCGGCAAAAGCATTTAAAGTTGTTGAGGTCCTAAAGGCATCCATTTAACAAAAAATTGAATTGTTTTACAAATCGTGTCTGCAAAAAATCTTTTTAACGTATCCGTCTGTTTGGATTGTTTTTCTGTGGACCATGCAGTATCTTAATTGATTTCAAACGATTTAAATTCATATTTGGTGAAAAAAAACAATTAAGCAGTTACGGTTAGTCAAATACATACATTGGTAAAACGCATGTACATGTGTCAGTAGAAACACATGTAGCTGTTTCATAACAATAACTCAAACTTCCTGACTCTAACGCTCAACCTTTGTCCAAAATCCATTGAATGGTTGGTTTTCGCCATGTCAATATCATCACAGACCATTGATCAAAATATATTACCACAAAAATCATGTATCCAAGGGATCTGAGGGTCATGGTGTGCGGTTTAGTTGAGGGTCGGATCGGCTCAAGTTTTGTATGATGCTGCTGCCTGTGATCTGATATTTAAGCTTTTACTGCATCTATTTGCCGAAACTATATCTTTAATATTTAGCAAGCAATCAATGCGATGTTAAATAAATAACATATTGAGCTCAACTTTTAAATGTTTGGAACATATGTACTCACTGGGAATGAACAAAAACTGTCAAATGACCCCATAAGTCAACGTCAGTTGGCATTTTATAAAGGAAAAAATCCGCGCCAGGTAGTTTTTTTTCCAATGTATTTGCTGATCGTCCTCTTACTTTCGTACTACCTAGGGCAGGCAATAAGGCATGCATAAAGCTTGCGATCGGTATATCACCCGTTCTGTGTTGCTATAGTTTTTGAGAACACTTCGACACAAATTTATATTGTTGAAGCAAACAGCAGTAGTCAATTTACAAAGAGTCAGTGTTCACAAAAATAAACGATCACCGAACTGTGTATGCGTTACCGGTCGAACATATATGACATATTTCTATGCATAGACAAACGAGAAAAGGTACCGTATAATAAAGATACTTTCAAAGAGTAAAAAAAATATGGCAAACCTTATTAGTACGTTTAAGAATGGCAAACGACAGTAGCAAAAAATGCAAACGGCAGTTAAAAAATATTTGCAGGCATTCCTTCTACCTTTTTGGAACACCCATTACTATGTTTACTAATATAATGGCATTAACTTAAACAAGTATAATATTCATGTTTAAAAGAGATTTAGAAGCTTGATAGTATTTATTACAACGCACTTACAAGCACTGCAACTGTGCTGTATAAATTCATACGTACGAAAAGTGAAAAAGTTCCTTAGAAATTTGACGTTTATGAACGAATATTGCCAATTATATGGTGCGAGAGCGACACCCGTTTGCGTGTTGTACATGTTAAGTTTTCCAAGAGTGGTTGTCCGCTGTTACAAGTTATAAAGATATGCCATAAAACATTAACATTGCATTTTTCTCGCGACTTTTGTAAGTTTTAAATCTTGAAAATTGTGAATAGCTAAATGAAACAATACATAACTACCCCGCAAACATGATATTTTTAAAGACTGTCCAAAGTATATATCTTCGAACACTTTTGTTTACAGAACACATTAGCTATGTTAAGTGTCCTAACACGTGGCATAGCGTTTATTCTGTATATTAAACCTGTTTTAGATATATGATATGTGTGTCGTTTTTGCGAAGACGCCCTCAAAACCAAGTTGGGGTTAAACTGCACGAGGAAATGCACCGCGGCTTCACCAAGTATTCTTGTTGAGAGAAACAATTTAGTACGATAGAGTTCCTTAAAAGACGCACTTAATTATGTGTAAAGTAAACAGCAAGAAGCATTTACTGCCAGTTTTAATTAGTATCCAAACATACTCATGTTCACACTTATTCATTTAAAATTCCTTTTATTAAAATAAACTCTGTCACTATAGGGCCCCAACAACTCTGAAATGAAGAATTCACTAAAAGTAAATAATTCATGGATAAAATGATAATTGTGTGTGTGAAAAGTATCAAGACATTTTAAGATGAAATAATCATCTGTCAGTTGCGTAGAAATCGATAATTTGATATTTCTTCATTTAAACCCGAAGTCGTGAGCTTGATCCCCGCTTTGGGTTTAAATTCTTTAAACGTGTTATCGATTTTTGTGTTCTTTTGACAAATGTGTTTATGCCAAAATAACTTTTAAAAATACGAACAGAATACAGCATAAAACAAAAACAAAACAAAAAAAAGCTATTAGTGACTTGGAGTTCACAAGATTAAAATTTAATCGAAAATGCGTATCTTTTGGCAAATACAAATATACAAGTTCCGTTCAAATAAGAACGTATGTAATAGTAATTTCATTTTGTCAAATTATGTTTAAGGTGCTGTGTGCATGGGGACACGTGACAACATGTTTGTACAACCTGTTGTTCAACATTTTCCACCAAACACCGAAGAAAAGAGGAATCAGTCGTTAGACTCAGATGTGATATGTGTGGCGCTGAATTTAAAGAAAGACTGGACTTACAGGCGCACATGCACATTCGTTATGGCGAAAGAATCAAACATGTGACAAATGTGAGAAGTCGTGTAGACACCGAAGTAGTCATTATGGCAAAAAATATGCCAATTTAATGTTGATATTACTAAGATAAGATCAAGTTGTTGCACGCTATGTTTGTTATTTAGTTATGTTTTGTTTTAAATGTTTATTTTTCCCCATTTCCTGTAGTACATTTTACAGTTAAGATGATCGCACCTTGTGTTTTTGTTCCGTCGAAAATCTGAGGTATATTGTTTTTCACTCGGAAGGCGGAGGGACACTATTTTAGCGTTGTCCGTCAGTCCTTAAATCTAACTTTTCCGCCAAGAGATGTTTTACAACTGATGTATTAAATTTCGTTAACCTTACTATAAAATGTAGCATCCTACTGCGGTGGTAAATGCTAAATAATGTCGGGTTCGACTTGAAAACTCCAGGATTGCCGCCCCCCCCCCCCGAATAATAAATAATATCCGGTAAGGTTGTCAATTCTTTGTTTAATTTTTTGTATATATCAGTTTGATGTTCAATATAACCTGTTGATGGTATTCATAGTAATTGTTTGGTGATAGTTGAACATTACAATGGTACGAATATGTGTATTAAACCAAATATATCAATGCATTCATGCAAATCGGACAAGTGTCACAATTTTTAATTGCTTTGGAAGATCATTCATTTGTGCGTGCACGTGCGTTTGTGTGCGTGTGTGTGTGTTTGAAATTTATTTCTGCAAAAAAGAAATAAGTAAACGGAAGAAATTTTAGTTGTTTTATTTACTTTCGAAAATAAAGAAACTACACAGTCAACACAGTAGGAATATTTCGTAAATCAGATAGAATACTCATAAAAGGCTAGTTATATGATAATGCATGTTCATGCACTTTAAAACCAAAACATAAATATGTGTTTGCAATTCTACCACGACACTTGTTTTCTCTCTAGACAAAGAAGAAAATCAAGTAATATTCTGTAATAATTTGTGTTAAATAGTTCCAAACAGTTCACAGAAACCTTATAGTACAATGCATATGATATAACGCGCTCTTAAAGAAATCTTATAAACTTGACTTGTATACAAATGTAATGTATAAAACATACATGTAGTACTTTTGATGATAAATGGAATAACTGCATCTACAAAGAATTTATCCTATAGAAACTTAATTTACATATCACTTATAGCATGTCAACTTTTCAGTAGCTACAATAAGCTTGACGTTATTTTCGACTGTTCGTTATCAATGAGGGTGACGTAATTTTTGAATACATATGAACGAAAACGACGTCACTTCAATGACGTCCCTAAAAAGAGCTTCGCACTAGACATTCGTATGGAAAAAAACTGGTTATTAACTTTTGCGTTCTGCAGCGGAGTTGAACCAAATTAGTACCAAAACAACATGCTTGAATCTAACAAAGATTATATGTTAAGTTTTCTTTTTATATACAGTAATATTTAAAATAATTTTCCATGTTAACTGATACGTATAATGTCATGTTGATTTTTCACGCACTGTTTATGAATGAATAAGACGTCATTTGATTTACATTTTTTATTATAACGTAACATATATATTGATTGCGCGAAAAATTGGAGGAGATTATATAAATAAAGATCTAATCTTCGACCTGTAAATTGATTTTGTGGTCAAACTGATCGACGAGTAAATTTTAACCAAAGATGTTTCGTTTCGATGTTGTTAGCTCACCTGAGCCACTTGTTATCAAACCACTCTGTCGGTGCTCTCGTGATTTAATTCCAAATTATCGGAACTCCAAATCGTTGGCTATTACTGCAAATATATAATAATTCCCATCCTTGATGTTAAAAGCATCTTTGATTTGTTTTGTCGAACTTTCCCACTAAACATCCAGTGTTCCTTTGTGAATGGCATTTCTGTTTGTAGACCCAGTTCCTAATGTGACCCTTGTCGATCTTTCTATTTTGTCAACTCATGGTCACTGAAAGACAGTCGCAAATTTAATTCCGATATTTGACTTAAGTTTCGCAAACGAATAAAGTCATATCCACGTTTAAACGTTTTGCTAAAGAAATCGATATCAAGACATAACCTACTTAATTTGAACACATGTTAGTAGCCCTTCCTTCTTGCACAATCGGCATTCCTCTTGACAGCTGTTGGTGGAATTCATCTTGTTTGCATCCGTCAGCTGGTACACATGTTACCGCCCATTTATGTATACACGGTCCCTCAACCTTTCTTGTCATGGAGTAACAATTCAGAAAAGAACGTCTCACCGATAAGACTGCTGAACGCCCTTACAAAACTGCAACCATGACAGAGAGTACAATTGCGTTCCAGCTACATGCATATAAGGTGGCGGACATTTTCTAAATTGTACGTGTGACCTCAGTAGATCTCTAATGTAAAAAAATCTCGGCTGCGGTTTGTCCGGAACTATCCTTCGACTTCCATCACAAACGATTATCTTGGCATAAGTCGACCGACTTATCAAAGCCACACATTCTCCTTTCAATTTCTACGGCCTCATACAAATGCGTTGCTGCCATCGATGTTGATTCTTCAATAATAATTGGGGTGAATAAAGTGTTCACCCCTTTTGCAACTATTTTTCAAGCTTCATTATTTACAAGATGCAGTCGCTTTGGATTTTAATTGTGATATATTGATCTTACGCTTTCCACTGTTATAAAGATTTTTTCTTCGCTCTTCCTGAAATAAGGATGTATTAGTTTCTATCCATGACAAGTAAATCAACGAGTTCACACGAGTTGAACACCTCAATATGTGGTATGCATTTCAAGTAATATCTCGCTGTCAATTGAAAATGAATGACTGTGGTTGGGCATTTTATTCCAACTGCCATACTTGTAGACAACAATGATGTATGTTGTCTAAATCTGCCATCGGGTGAGAAAAAACGTGTATCCGCTACCATCATTTGAAAAAATCACACTTCTTACTAAAATATTATACAAGGAAATAAAATTGGTATCACTTTTCCGAAAAGGGTAGCTACCGCATTTATTTACTTTTCTTCACCCTGTTTAATTGCAATTATTTTAAAGGACTGCTGTTTTTCAGGGCTCCACATATCACTTGTTCGAAATATTCTTTGAGATTTTTCAAAACTACCAGAACGATACTGCGGTAGAATACTTCCAGTAACCTTGGCCTTTGACCTTATATCAAACCATGCGGCAGACCTTTGATTTAACGAACCTGTGGTATCCTCTTCTGTTGCTAGGTCTGTCAGAGTTTCTAAAGACGTGTATTCTTCCAAACATTTCAAATCTACCCATTACATCCGTTTATAGCGCTTATAATTTGCAAATTTCTCGGATGAGTGTTTCACATTTTACCTTGACTTTATGTATGTCGTACAAAAGACCGATAATTTAACTGGTTGCAAAACAATATTTTCCACTTCTCCAGTGTTCTGTTCCACTTCGTTCTATCAGCTTGTCGTTTGCATATTCCTACTTCGTTTTCAACTTTTCCATATGCTTGATTTTGATTGATATTTTCTTAAGAGAGAACAACAAATTCTGTTTTATTTGTCCCTTGATTTCAATTGGAAGATTCAGTAGACTCAATTTAAGTTCAACTCCTGCAACTGTTTTGCCCGAAGCACTAAGTTCAGCCGTTATATCTTCTTATCTATTTATTGTATCGTTTAATGTGTCTCCGTCTTAAAATCCAATAAGGTCAACATCGCCACAACATTTTGTAAGACCTTGCTTTATCTTCTTTTCATCAAATATTGAACAGGCCAACCTGTGTCAAATATTTTTACCAAGCTTTTTTATAACGTCGTTGCAATTCTCCGGGTCCCTTTGTGATTCACTAGTGTATGGGTCGAAAGACTCTTATACCTTTACTCTGCCACAGCAAAGAGAAGAACAGTTGAAAACTTTTTCTGAATGCACACATCTTGGTCGAATGTCTTGTTTTTGAACCCTGACATGCAATACACTAACTTTCCTCCAGATATCCGCCATCCGCTCTTCCAAATCCATTTAGTTGTATCGTTATATCGCATTTTCGTTATGTTCCTATTGTTGAACCAGTTAATAAAGCCTTCCATAAAAAGGGCAATATTGTCCAAAGGAACTTTATCTTCAATCCCTTGTCTAAAAATGACAGAAATGCCATACGCAACTGTGAATGATCTGATAACTTTTTGATATCCTCCGGAAGCACATGGTTGTATTCACTTAAAATGCTTTGAAAGTAAGTTGTTCCGGCAAGTATTTTACAAAATAACTTGATCACAAAAGGCAATTGTTTGTTCATTTTTGTAACATTTGGATATCTTGTCAATGTTGTTTGAAGAGAAAAAAGTTTGACTTGGGGCAGTATCATTTTTGTGGATCACTCGTTTTAGCGTCCTTTGATGCGCTGTCTGATCTTCAATCTGTGTGTACCAATTAATATTATTATTGTTTGATTCTGAACTTGGAAATATATTTGCATTTGACAGCCGTATTGCTTTGTACAAGGGGAATTAAAAACCTTAAGAAGCTGGCGATTTGCAAGTTGTAAGCTTTCGTTTGCATTTAAAGACTGATAATCTTCCTGGCGATGCTACTGGAGACTGCTGTACAAGAACGCATTGAATCGGTTTAGTAGATCGACTTCATCTGTGTTTCCGAAATGACAGAGAACGTTTCCTTCATGTCAATCGTAAATGTAAAATATATACCGAGGTGATGTATTTGTTTCCCACAAATTTAATATAAGTAGATATTATGAAAACAATTATATGTATGACATATTATGTTTTTTTATGAATTGCATCAGCTTACATCCTTCAAAAGCCTATTTCGAAATAAATTAAATAGTCTTTATAATAAATTCATTTAATAGCGACAGCTTTCAGTGTTTTTCATTACAATATACATATTAAACATATTGACATCTCAAAAGACTATTATTTTACCATTTCGATTGTTTAGTTGTTTTAATTCGTTAACGTTTTCACAAGTTAATAAAATGAAGTATAATTTAATGATAAGATACTAACTTTTCGTTATTTACTTTTGCTTTGATAATAAGGTTAAAGACGGAATTATGGCTGCATTTGCCTTCTTAGTAGATGTCAATCAACCAATGCGTACAATTGTACGTAATTTATGACTACATATGAGTAAACAACCCGAATATAGTACCTTGAACTATATTGAAACAAATTTTAGTTTGTTCCTCTTTGGTGCGGCTGGTGATGCAGATGTTGTTTAGCGTCGCGGACAAAACCATTAAGTTTAGGCTTAGCTGAAAGAAACAACACATGAGTACTTTTGACAATACACAGTAATAATCATAAAAACCCTTTAAATAATACTCAGCTTAAAAAATGATCAAACAGCTAAAATACTATAAGGCACACATAAATAAGGTTGTATATTATTATTATATTTACATTTGTTCATTTTTTTGTTGCAGAATGTATCTATGTTGTGCATTATGACATCAATCTTAAATTGTTATATGTAACTCTTCATTAGTATAAATTATATTGTTTCACATGTTTTTTATTAAATGAAACGCCTGCATATGTTCGTCAATTTCCGTTTGCCTTTTTTTGCCATTAATTATTCTGAAACGATCACTTCATTTTCATTTAAGCGGAAAGAAACAATTCGTCGTTGTTTTTGTTGTTGTTGTTGTTGTTGTTGTTATATTTCCCGACTTGGTTACATACGCAAAATTTTACATGAACGCTATATTATGGAGCACACTTCTGAAGTTTTTAATTCTATTCAAATCATTCAAATAACTTTAAATAATATGCATACTAATTTTCAGATTAATATCAATTATTAACATTTGACTTCCTGTCTTGCCGCTCAAAAACGCAAGGTAAATGTTTGCCGCCATAAAGTTTATTGATATTACTGTCGATGTGGCAGAACGTCATTGGATACTGCCATTGTCCGTCGCTATAGTTCACACGTATTACCAGGTTTAACATAACCCACGAGTAAACTATTCGGTTCCACGACTTACTTACTTTTGCGTACTAGTAATTTACCTAAGTATTATGAACTAGTCAGTCAGAATGGTCCGACCTGGTGGTTGGACCATTCCAATGTAGCTTATCAGCAAAATGCGCAGTTCTTCTGCCCCCCCCCCCCTATGTCGTAAGCTCTCTTTATAACTAAGAGCCTTGAACAACTTGCAGACCCTGTCGCGGAACACATAGTACGGACGCCTGCCCGGTGTGATGAAAATATTATGATATGCACAAGCAAAGTCAAACTTCACATGTAAATTGCGATTACAAACGTGATTCATTTGAATGAAATAAATATAAAATAATCATGAAGGAAACAAACTTCATAAATTTACAAATGTGTTACAATTACAATTTGAATCTGATTATATCTGATGCTAATGCCAAACTGGCTAATTGATATTGTTCATGTGCTTGATTTGCATTCCCGGAAATGCGAATGTTACGCGTTCTCATGGCGTGTATTTAACGCGACGCGAGATAAAATGTGCAACACGTCACCGACGAAATTGGATACTTTATCGCGCAAATAATTTTCAATTTTCGACTTGAATTAATAGATCTCGACAAATGATACGCGGCAGTTATATCAAGCTGACCGCACACAGCCGGGCTCGACAAAAATGCTTCACAACGAATTTGCAGTCGGAAATACGGCAATCCTTTAGCCACAAAATAGCTAACCGTAAAAACCGGTGCAACCAATTGTTCTCGTTCACGTGTTCCTTTAAATTTAATGGATGTTATTTTATGATGTATTCAATTGTTTGCGACAAATAGTTGATAAAAATACACGCATTCTTGTCATGTTTGCAACCATACGTGTTCCTCTTAGTGTCAATCAGTTCTACGTTAAATGTCTCAGGTAAGATAATTATTGTAAGATAAAGAACACAAATAAATAAACTTCGTTACAATGTTATACATTACTTCTTTATTGTCCCCCACCGGTGAAACCGGAGGGGACTTATGGTTTGCACTCCGTCTGTCTGTCTGTCTGTCTGTCAGTAAGTCAGTCAGTCAGTCAGTCAGTCTTTCAGTCAGTCTGTCTGTCACACTTTTCTGGATCTTGCGATAACTTTAACAGTTCTTCATATTTTTTCATGACACTTGAAACATGGATAGATGGCAATATGGAGATTATGCACGTCATTTCATTTTGTTCCTACATTAAGAATTCTGGTTGCTATGGCAACAAATATATGTTTTTTTTTAATTCTGACAATGGTGGAGTTTCACCGGTAGGGGACAATATTGCTTGGCAATGTCTTGTCTTTTATAATATGTTACTGAAGCGGTCATGAGGTGAACATAATTTCACACCAAACATCGTAATAAAATTCGTCCAGTTATTTAGGGTGAACTGATTATTACGGTTTAAAGATATCAAAACGTTCATATGTATCAAAGTTCGCTGTTGATTTGATATCTTGTGACATCGTCACATTATTGCAGACGATAAAAACAAGAAATGTTTCGCATTTAGATAATGTGACGATAAACACTTTTCAAGGAAATACGTGTGACAACACACGACACGTGTTCAGAACGAATGACCTGTGCGTATTCGCTAAAAGCTGGCAAGCGCCACCAAACGCTCGGTGAAATATCGTATGAGCGTTTCCGCTTTCGATTTGAAAACATACAACATCTTGTATTCATTTTCCTAAGACATTTCTTGAAACTCTGAAACAGTAGTTGGACCTTAAGATAATTGAAAAACATTTATGCGATGTAGGGTCCTGAAATTCTATGTTTTGAAATTATTTTTAAAACTATGCCACAACGAAGAAAAATTAACTTGAATCATATATTTTGTACTAATCTGTATCAATGTGCACCGTATAATTTCCACCCACACATCACCTACTGCTCATAAGTATCAGTTTTCAAGTAATTAAGATTATATTTACACATAAATAATCGAACATGACTGTGGCTTCAATGAGTAGCTGGTGCCACGAAGAGGCGATTATATGTCTATTCTAAATCAAACTTCGACTTAATTATACCAATTGCTGTTCACGTCTAATTTTTTTTCTGGTTCAATCCATGTATTCTCAAAGAAAGATCTTTTGCGCTTACAATGGAAACTAAACTTCAATCTCTGTACAAAATCAGCCATTCATTTAACACGTATAATCTGATATATACAATGAATACAATTGAAATGTAATGTTATTAAGCATTGCTAATCAAACAGTGTAGTGCATTATTTAAGATAAATGAAAGTACGCAGCTGATAAACGCGTAGATTCATGTGTGAATTGAATATTATATCACCCATGTAATAAATGTACACTGTCGAAATTCGATCACCGTCTTGATTACTTTCAAATTCATGTTTTATATGCTTTGATAAAATTGATATTAATTCGGACTGAATGTAGGAACACATTGCATTTCGTGCATGCACGCAATGTATTATAAAAATGGTTTTATAGGCGCTGTATTTTGTAAATAATCAGATACGCATACAATGTATCACTATTGTGTCATTTTCTGTCAGCATGTATCACGCGGAATTTTTTAGATGTCCCATATTTTATAAACAGTACTCTCAACACGCAGCGATTGATGGCGCAATCTAAATTTAAAGAGGGAAAACAGCTAACAAGTGTAAACATTGTGAAGCAAGATGTGCTGACACTTTATCTTTTACATAAGCACTATACTGTTATTGTTTTATTGACACGCATGTTCCAGCGAAATTTACACATACGATTGTTGAAAATTGTTTGCTTGCGATGGTTGGATTCCACTAAAGTATCTCTTCGTGGTAGTAAGTTGTGCCTATTTCTAAGGAGTTTATTTTCTCTTCGTGTTAAAAAGCCATTAAGATTGCCATTTGTTATTGAATCCTGTTTCCTAGATTAAAAGATGAACTTTTGGGTGCGTTTTTAAGTAATGTTCTTGCGTCGAAATCTCACCGCTGGGACCCTGTTTTTTGTGGGGTATACGTTTAATTTTACGGTGGTTATGAATGTGATACTTTATGGGGAATAGATCGAAACAAAGTCTTCACCCATCGTCATGAACAACATCGTGAATATTTGAATTGGTCAGTTGATATTTGTGAACATAGAGTTACCGGCTTCTGCCGTGCCTTGTACAGAGAATAATTCGTCGGACACAGAGTAAACGGTCAATTATATAATTTAACCTATGGTTTTTTGGTCTAGATACACTGTTTAACATGTTCGTTAATGGAATTTTATTTATAGATGTATTATAGACAGACATGGCTTGTGTTAACTTATAATGGCTGAATGAAGGTAAATGTTATTGTAACATTCAATCGACTGTTGTTTCATGAAATCATGTTTAATATTTTTAAACGATTTTAGAAAATGAAATGATCGTTTATTGCAATTTCAAAAGTTATTGTATACACTTAAACAGTTGCATACCACGAAAGAAGTCATATAGTAAATGCATCGTTTTAATTCAGCCCGCCCTTCAATCATTTCAATCTTCCGTCCATCAGTCTGTCACGATTCTTGTGCGAAGTATAACTCAGGAATTTTTAAAATGATTTCTATATAACTTCATATTATGGTACATGGCTTTATAGGGGACTGCATATGACCATACGTATTTTTTCAGGATTAACAGAGCCAGTGTACTTTATTCAATTGCATTGTATAGCCCCTTAGTATTGATTTAATTTTAATAAAATCTGATAGCTAAATTGAGAGGATACATTCAGATGACGTCTCGTGTATATAAGTAAAACCTTGTCAGTTGTCCTTTTGCTATTTTGCTATTTTTATAGAAACTGTTGCTTGTGTGTAGCATAAAACTGCAAGTATTTCGGTAATCGGGTGAAATTTCATATCATGATACTTACTTTAAAGCAAAAATTACGAACATAATTATTAAAGCATTTTCATCATGTTTTACAAACTCATTGCGTTTATCTGTTTGTTGTTCGTGAGTTCAGCATAGTTTGATGAGTATGGAATGGATTAAAATAAAACTGAATATGTAAAGATATAGGACTTTGAGAGGAAGGGTAGGGTGCCCTTACACGTTCGACAGTATTTAAGGAATTATGTTCCTTTGCTGATTTTCTTGCGATTCCTACGTAAACAGCAGTGAATTGATTCATACGAAACTTCAAATATGGACAAATGACTTTTAGAGGAAGTGCAGAGTACAGATAACAGAACTCTTTCTTCAATATTTTACAAAGCTATAGCCCTCTGTTTAATTTCTTTTACACTCTATAATTCTGTTAGATTGAAAATAAAATGATTCGACTTCATAAATCCACAGACATCATTTTCGGGGAAGTGAAGAGTTCAAGAACGGTGACACTCCAGTGTTTTGGAGTTGTTTACCTTGGTTTGTTTCTTATGAACTGAGACAATTATCAAAAAGTTTGTAATGTAATATTAACGTGGAGATCATAACTGCAACGAAGGATTGATATTAGAGTTATTGCAAAACAAAGCTCGGCTTAATTTTACAAAGTCATTAATGGCTCGCGTTTTTCACGACAAGCATTTTATATCTAATTCATTACGAATTGTGCAAATTTAAGGGCAATACATCTGCAATGTGTGGGATAAAGTATTTCGTTCGTCATACACAAACAATTATTATTGTTGAAATGTTTTGAAATCTCATCTTCGCATGTGGTCCAATATGGGACATACGCCGCCGACCAGAATACTTCAGGCGTCGTTATGCTTTTTTGCGTCTTTAAGCAAGAGGGATAATTTAAAATAAATAATGATACATCAGACGTTTCGTAACTTCTTGTATATTTTAAATCATTTAGCAATTAAATGTGTAGATTTCTGTTTGCGAAGTCAGTAATATTCAAACATTTATTACAAATTACAAATCCATTTGCATTTCTCGCATAAAGTGTAAACTGCTTAGATAAAAATGACAAAAATACACACACATAAAGATGCTGGTATATTAATCAAAGCATAACTTACAAAAAAACTAATATGCATACTATACAAATAATATATATATAATCATTCTTGGCAATACCTTTTCTCACAATCTCATACAAGCGATTCTCAATCGACAATGGAACTATTCAGTGAAAAAAGTAATTGTAATAATAGAGTGACACAGCACAGTATCTTTGATACAAAATTCTATATATGAACTATAATCGCATTGATTTTACGGAACTTAAGCATATATCATTTAAAAATGGCAAGATCTCATTAGGTATAAGATGCATAAGAGGCATATAATTCAGCTAAACGATGACATGACAGGTTTTTACAAAACGATTTTCATCTCCCGAATATAAGGACAATATTATCGGTATAACAAAATAAGAAGAGCTGTTATCACAAGCAAACAAGGAGGTTCCATAAAGTTATTAGTCTGTTATAAAGACTATCAACCTTAATTTAATCCATTTAACAATCAATTAAAGAAAACGGTTAACGTTTATATTGAGCAAACTGTTAAAACCATTACATATGTAAAATTCAGTTACGTTAAATTGATTGAGGCTTTAATTTGTTCCTTATTCTACACGCTGTTGTTTGATTTTTAACACATTCAGCCATTGCCAATATTTGTATTTATTGGGATAGAAAAGCCACATAAAAATCCCACTTCCTTCTTCTCTGTTTTGATTCGCCTCTGCGTTCAAATAATCAAACATCAATACCGTCTGCCTTTTCTTTTCTGCCTTTTTGAAGTACATCTTCATGCCATCTCTGAATGGACAGTTTGTGTTTTCAGCATACAAATATTGATTGGCATTCGGATTGCTTGAAAAGTATTTGTAAACCACGTTTTCAAAATCGCTGATATCGTCAATCTACAAAACGTAACGATCTTGATTTAAGTATACTAATTGATTAAATAGAGAATACGGAAGTCTAAATTAAAACGAACGGAAACGTTAACATCCGCATACATCAAGTTCTAATTTATATAAAAGTTGTAAAGAAATAATAAAGTACAGGTGTTATTGATACGCTTGCTAAGAAAATTTGCATTTATTTTCATTTATGCATATTTAAGGTTTCGTCATTCATTTTTGAGCGAAAACGAATAAGACAGACTTTCAGATTTCTGACAAATAAAAGGATTAGGGGACGCAGTTATTAATTACTTTTTCCAAGGATTATCATTTGTTCTAAGACTCTTAACTTTGTTATAAAGGATATGTATGCATACTTTACCTCTTTAACGGTTGAATAGGAGGTGTTGATCAGAGCAATAATGAGGTTTAGCGCTAGAAGAGTGAACAGGATAACGAAACTGTAGATAACGATGATGACACTGGCCTTCAAAAACATTTCACTTCCAGCCAGCTCGTAGTGTACCGACGAAACCATTTCGAATATGTCGTCTGCATATATCAGTGCAAACAGCGATTCGGCGGCCAGGGCTTTTGTTTCGAACTGTTTCATAAACACATCTTTTTACATGACAACACACTATGATTTTATCAGTAATATATTTATAAAATATTCTCAGTTCTACTACATAAAGTAAAATAAAAGAGCCACACTTGAGTTAATAGTTGATAAATGTTTGTATCTAATCTCACTTGTATCTAAGTGCGTTTATCCTGGCATGCGTCATATTGTTTGTAAAATATGTGCAAATTAATATCTCCATTTGTGTATGTTATTTGGGCAATAACAAAGTAAAGTATAATATTTGGCGAAATTCTAATTTTCATTGAATGATTTTAAAAAGTCTTTATTGAATGAATACTTGGTTATTTTATGTAGTTGGCAATCATAAAATGCCCATGTAACAAAAAGACGATTACTTACTCGAAAATGTCGTTTGGACAAATTAATGACTTATTTTAAAGAAAGCTTTTGAATAAACGGGCGTTTATGCTTTTCTTAAAAGATCACTCTAAATTGATTGAAACTTTTGTCCTTGTTATTTGTATACGATTTGTGTTTGTATATTCAAAATTAACTAAGATATAAATAATATTGAGCATATATTCTAAAGACAAAAATAATTGGTGTTGACAAATAGTAAGTCGCATAAAAATAATAAGGCCAAAAACATATAACCATTACGCAGATTCTCGTAACATTGTCTTCTTATTGTATAGTACAATACTTTCGGGTGATAAACTCCAAACGTCACAAAGGCACAAGCCCAGTATCCGACAAACAGAGTCCCGGTGCATAATACGAAGGCCAGAATGTTTGATTTTGCATCGTAAATCGTGTGAAACAGAAGCTGTAAAAAGTATAAATATAAAGTGAATTCGAACAAAAAATGTACCAATTGCCAGTGTCCTTTTACTTCTTGCATCATTTGTAACATGCTGTGGTTTTTTTTAAACAGAATACTTCATCTTTTACTTTTGTGAATGATGGATTCTGACAATATAACAGCAAATATAACTGTTTTTTAATAACTCGTATTTTAATTTCTCGAAACTGTGCTATTTTATTTACCCTGTTTTGTTTTGAACATTTGCACGTAATGCGTTGTACTCAGTGTTACTTAAAAGAACAGAATGGCATAGAGTTCTACACGCTTTGTACGGAATGGTTGTTAATGCTAGTTAAAATTACACTGATGAAATGACAACTAACAACTAACATTCGTACACTGACTACATAAGTGTCCTTTCATGTCATTTGCTCCATCCCGAAAGCAACTTTTGTTAATTGTCTAGACTCTGTAGAAATGTGTACAGATAGTAATTATAACCGTATTATTGAAAAACACAAATGTTGAACGCATATTTTTTTTGTATAATATAAATCTTACCGAGAATTTCTTGTTTATTTTTAAGTACCGCATAGCGCCGATCCAACAAAGTAAACACCCTATGCCATAGAAGAACGCAATTTCATCAAATATTCCTAGCTCTTTTTCAACCTTCAAGCACAAAGATGTTTGTTTAAGTAATTGCATTACATGGCAAATAGTTAATCGCTAGTGTTTAAAAAACATGAAGAAAATCGCTTTAGAAATACATAAAATAATTTAAATTGGAATTTAAGGTTTTATATATTATTATTACCCGGTCTTTGGCAATATAGAACATACTCTGTCCAGTGAAAATAAAGCAATCTCCGATTACTGACACTAAAGACCACCAACGCAGAAGATAAGAAGAGAAATTCTTAATGTTCCCCTGAAAAAAGAACATACGTGTTTCAATTTTACACTTATCAGTATCAACAGTATGCAACATTTACATCTCTGAAAACAATATATGAAGGACAGCACTAAACATAAGTTTAACTTTTAGTGAATATTGATATAGTACAGGGACATAAGGTACGTAGGCTGGATATATTTACTATTGGACACAGGAATCTAATTAACAAATACAAGTAGCAGAACACTTGATTTTAACCGGTGGAATGTTTGACAGAAGGTTTTTAAAAAATTTCAAGCCAGAAATAAATAATAAGAAACAATGGATTTCCTAATGTCATTAAAACTTTAATTTATTGTCCTAATTCACACAAATATACATGTCTTAACTATGTTATTTCAATTAGCTGTTAAATTATCTGAACACTTCTTACAAACGTTATCTGTGTATATAAATATATCAGTTCAAACTTTAAACTCAGTTATTTGTAAAGATTTTGATTTAAAATTGTACACGAGATCCGTTGACTGCATTGTGTGCATGCTCACTATTAAGTCATTCACCCGTGACGATCGAACGCTTTAGCACGTTGTTTAGGTACGGTTTCATATCTTTGAGACTGCAAGTGGTGAAACCCGATATAATTATATTATTCTAATTTAATTTCAGTTTCATCATTCCAGGTTGATTCTTACACAAGAAAAACTTAAAATTGATTCCAAAAAGATCTTTGTTTGTGAAACGCAATGACAATTTCTGCGCTTTAAAGCCGCATAACAGCTATTTTAGAGAAAATTGTTCAGTAAAAGGTCCATACTTCGTCAAAACTCAATGACCGGTTCGAAACCTGAACTTGATCTGTAAGTCATGGAGGAAGATGCACACACCATAAATAAAGATATTATCTAAATGCATATCATTAAAATCCGGAAAGTGTTATTATTTTTTTTAAGTACAAGGCCAGTAACTTCGTCAAATATCTATGAACCGGATTGAAACTCGAACTTGTTCTGTAAGTCATGTAGCTAGACTCACATACCAAAATTAGGTCAGTATTTGAATGCGTTTAGGAAAACATTCTAACAAAGTGACCAGCATGAACGTGCTTTGTAAACTTTTTTTATTAAATAGCAACTGGAACCATTTATGTCCGAAACAGTTTTGACCGGATAAATAAAAACGAGTTGTTTAAAATAACTGGGCTAAACGAATTCAAGAAACACTATCACTTACCATGCACTAATATTATACAATGCAGAACAGTACCAGGTAAGCACGCTAATATAAGGAATGTCTTCGTTATAAAACATTAATCAAATTCGAAACAAGAAATGTGTCCATCTAAAATGTGTGAATTTATTATAAAAACTCAAAACGAAATGAGAGTTCAAATGGCTTTACAATATCCACATAAGCGAAACTGTCCCGCCGCCCGAGATCAAAGTTTCTATGCCAACACAAATAATATCTAACTCGTGGTAGAAATCATTAGAACAATAGTTTTGAGCAAGTTTCAAAAATAGTTCTACAGTGTTCACAAGCTTTTTCTTCAGTTTGACCTTATGACCTAGTATTTAACTACCCATGTTTCAAACTCGGACGAGATATCATAAAGACAATAGTTCTGACAAAAATTCATAAAGATTGGAAAATTTATGTGACCTCTGTTGTCCTCCATCATTTTCTTAATTTTGACTCAGTGAGCAAATAATTTGTCCCAATACTTACATGTTTCGAACTCGGTCAAAGTAATTGGTACAAACTTCTGACCGCATTTTATGAAGATTGGGCATATAATGGTCGTAACAATCAGCATGTTTGACAATGATACTAGGGTTGCAATAAATCACAAGGTCTTTATTAATGTTTTAGAATTGTAATTTTATAGGACCATGAAACAAGATTAACCATGGTCTTTAAAAGGAGCATTATGAACCATGGTAGCCAAAGCGGCAATAAACCACGGAAACAGGATTAACTATGAATTCAGTGTGATCATTTCAAGCTAAACTATGTTTTTCATTGTCTTTCATGTTTTAAATATAAACAGTCATGTTTTAAATATACTTCTTTCACAGGGGTGGAAGAAATGTTCCGTCCAAGTTTCTTACGAATTTGGCCCTGCATTTTGCTTCTATTTTGTTCGCATTTTTTTCTGTATATTTAACTCGATGTCGAAACCACAAAACCCAGTTTCAGACTTGGCCAAGATATCATAAGGACAAATGTTCTTACTAAGTTCCATTGATATTGGGCAAATAATTTGGCTTGGCCGCTGGAGTATTCACATGCTTTCATTTTATTTTGTTTACTTAGTGACTTGATTATATGTAAAATATGCTCTGTCCAAAGTATTTGTACAAAAATAGCCATATTTTGAGAAAATTTTGAGAACAGGGCCGTAACTCAATAACTTGATTGGGCTTGCTATTGGTCTTGGCCTCCATTTTATGATTATTATTATCGGAACGTCTGATGACGATCAGATGAACACTCTATGAATTGGAGAGCGGAAACCAAAAGGTGATCCAATAAAAAGTGTTAGACTCAAACAAAGGACAGAACCATGGCTTACTTCTGATATTCTTGCATTAATTAAAGAGCGTGATCGCCTTCTATATATGTTCAAAAAAGAAAAAAAGAAAGATTTATACAAGTCTAATTGTAAGTATAGGAACTTGGTTCAAAAAGAGGTAAAAAGAGCTAAATCTGAATATATCACTAATCAAATTGAAGAGAATAAAAACGACTCAAAATCGCTCTGGAAACATTTAAAAGATCTAGGCTATAGCTCCAAATCTCAGTCTTCTGCAAAAGTTGTTTTAAACATAGATGATAAAATCTGTTTTGATGACAAAAAGATTGCAAATAATTTTAATGACTTCTTTACCAATGTAGCATCAATGCTTGTTAGCAAACTAACGGCATTCCCAAATGTATTTAAAACCTCATCTAGTATCTTTAAAGAATACTATAGTAACAAGGTTCCATCAGAGAAAAAATTCTATATTAAAACAGTCAGTGAAGAGTATGTTTATAAAGAACTATGTTCATTAAATCCTATGAAAAGTACTGGGTTAGACAACATTCCAGCACGGATTATTAAGGATGGGGCAAATTTTCTAAAAATACCTATAACCTTTATTATAAATAAATCAATAGTTGATACAGAAGTTCCAACATAGCTAAAAGCTGCTAGAGTAAAACCTCTTTTTTAGAAAAATATCCAGACTGATGTAGGTAACTATAGGCCTGTCAGTATTTTATGTACTGTTAGTAAGGTACTAGAAAGGTGTGTATATAACCAACTTGAATCTTTTTTAGCGAAAAATAATATATAATTTATCAGTTTCAATCAGGTTTTAGAACAAATTTCTCAACTGAATCATTTTGGGTACATTTAACAGATTTCGTCAAATCACAAACTGCTAAAGGGTTATACACAGGCATGATCATGCTCGATTTACAAAAAGCATTCGACACAGTAGATCACACTATACTGTGTGAAAAAATAAAGACCATGGGGTTCAAACTGTAGAATGGTTTCACTCATACTTAACTGGGAGAAAGCAAACAATGCATGTAAATGATACTTTTTCAGACTCGGAAACAGTAACATGTGGTGTCCCTCAGGGTAGTATTTTAGGACCTCTTCTTTTTCTATGCTATGTAAATGACATGGAAATAAGTATAAGCAAAGATTGCAAACTACTGTTATATGCTGATGATAGCGCCATAATTTTCTCACATGAAGATCCAAATGTCATAAGTAAAAAATTAGGATGTGAATTAGCAAACTGCAATAACTGGCTAGTTGACAACAAGTTGTCTCTTCATATAGGTAAAATAGAATGTATACTTTTTGGAGGTAAGCGGAAAATTAAAAAGTTCGAAAATTTCTCAGTCATATGTAATAATCAAACTATAAAGTCTCAAAAATCGGTGAACTATTTAGGTCATGTTCTAGATAACATCCTGTCAGGTAATAAATGTGCAAACGACATCATCAGTAAGGTCAACTCGAGACTTAAGTTCATGTATAGACACAACAGTGTACTGGATTTTAACACTAGGAAAACCCTCTGTAATTCACTAATTCAATGCTTATTTGACTACACTTGTTCCGCCTGGTATAATAACTTGGGGAAAACTCTTA
The DNA here is from genome assembly GCF_020536995.1 of Dreissena polymorpha. Classification (NCBI taxonomy): domain Eukaryota; kingdom Metazoa; phylum Mollusca; class Bivalvia; order Myida; family Dreissenidae; genus Dreissena; species Dreissena polymorpha. The sequence continues at coordinate 16,108,366 of NC_068363.1, read as the reverse complement.
AGTCTAAATTACAAATTACACAAAACAAGGTTGTGCGATTCATTTTAAATGTTCCACCAAGAACCACACTGACTTGCTCAGATTTTCACAAACTAGGAATATTGAAACTTAATGATAGAGTGAAACAACTGAGTCTAAATCATGTACATAAAATAGTTTATGACAAATGTCCAGTGTATATGAAAGAAAACTTTATTAAGAAATCTGATGTTCATAGCTACTGCACACGAAAGAGCAAATGTAATTTCTATGTTCCTGTCATAAAATCAGCGACAGCTTCAACTTTTTATTATAATGGTGTGTTAACCTGGAATGCTCTTCCAGAGTCTATTCAGTGTATAAATAGTCACTTCAAATTCAAAAAAGAAGTATAAAAACATTTTCTTAACAAGTACCTTTAGGGATTTAGCATAGCAGACGGTGTTGTTTTTTTAAGTATTTAGATATCCCATGTCTTTGTTAAGTAACGAGTTTATATAATCATGTGCTCGCTCAAATTGTTGAACGTATATATACATTTTGTAAATTTTTAGATATGTTAATTTAAGTACAAAATAATTCAATAGCCATTTAACATAATATGACTATAACTAGCTCCTTTCTAGTTTATGTGCTGTATGAAGCAGTAATGTAAAGGACCCATTTGGAAATAAGTCGCAAGACTTTCAAGGGCTTTCCTGGCAGTACATGTCCTTATATCAGACTAAAATAAACTATAAGTTAACAGTCTAATGTAAATGTACCTATAATTGTATAGCATATGAAGTCAATTTAATCTGTGATATTTTTGTGTTCAATGTATGTGATTGTCTTAAGCTGAATTTGGTTTAAACTTTTTTGTAGAATTATAAATTTTATTAAGGTATGTAAATGTATCTCAAATGTTTACCTCATTGAGTCAATTTTAATTCTGTGATGCTAAATATATGTGTTTGTTCTTATCTAATTTTGTTTTAAGCATCTGAGAAATTGTATTAAGGTATTGTAAATGTAACACACATGTATACCTCATGATTTCAATTTGATCTTTGATATTTTTTGTTCTCAGTATATGTGTTTGTTTTAAATTTATCTTGTTCGTATGCAAAATGTGATAAATTGTTTATGTTATTATTTGACATGTATATGCCGAATAAATCTATCTATCTATCTGACTGACTGACGGAATTTAAATATAAAAGGTGAAGCAATTGGGGAAATACAATTTCCCTTACTCCAAATGACATAGTGGAAGAACGTTTGTTGACGATCAGATAAAACATTAGTCGAGTGATTGACGGATTAACAGACGTTGTGTTTTTTTTTTTATTGAATATGTATGTTTATCCTAAGTAAATGCAATTTGCAATATATTTACTTAACATTACCTTCCCATTTGACAAGCCCGATACATAAATTTCATTGATCAATATTGACGGGTCCTTCTTGGTGTGAACCTATTCATTAGCTAGTAAAACATAACGGGTATTTTGCAATTTTAGCTGCAAGGATTTCTTGTAGTTAGGTTCAGCGATAAGGTCACGTCGACAGGAATTACCATATTATTTGATGAACTACCACTAAGGTAATATGTAAGATTTGTAAACACATGGACAGCGTCCAAATATGCCAAAGGTTTAACCAGTGTTTGGGGCTTTTTCGTGTGCTCTGAATCTGTCGGGTTTATGGGCTATTCTCATATTTTCCAAAGATATGATGTTTTTGCCTATGGTGTTTAAGCTGCAAGTAGAGCTTTTAGTCATTTTGTTTTTAGGGACGGAGTCTAAGCAATCAAAAGTAATTATGCGAATGATAAATTATCAGTTATGTAAGAACATGTTGTTGTTTTTTCTTAGAAATTAGGGACTTAGTTATTAAATGAACTCAAGAATTCACACCAATGTTTTACATTTGATAACATATGAAGAATTTATTTTGAAAAGTTTCGACATATAAATACGTTACGCGTGTTGTACATAATTAATATTTCAGATTCACCTGCTCGCCACTATTTATAATATCTTCATCCGATGGCAAGAATAACGTACCTTATTATGATACACGCCCAACAGCAAGAGTCCAGTTAAAAAACTGAACACATCAACAGTAATCGTAAGGGCAGTCAATGCAAACACACAGATGGCCTGCCAGCCAGTGTTCTTTTCACACAATGCTGATTCTGAAAGTATTTAAACACAGTTACATAGACATAAGCTCAATAGGTGTGAATACACCACAATGGATTCTACTATAGAAGTATTGGCAGCAATACGAACGTCTCCTTCTCGTGAACATCCTTTCCAATAAGAGAGAGAAGTAAAACCCATATTTAAGCGCGATGAGCACGAGTGTTTTCGGTGAAGTTAAATGAGATTACTTTAAACCTACATGCTAATTTGCGATGATTTATGAACAATAGCAGATATATATATATATATTTTTTTTATTCTTATAATTTAACACCATAAACTGTCAAATATATTCTAAATAATTAAACGCATATTTTTATAGCTATCACGATTATTACAACAAACTGGAAGAACATAAAAGAAAACCAGCATTCAAAAACACCCCTCGCATGGGCATTGTGCTTACATCAATCATGGAACCCTAAGTCAAACAAAAGTTGTTGCTCTCTGATTTTGTCATTTGAGAATTCGCGATACGACAAGTGTATTCACGCACGCACGACGTACTGACTGCCGTTATTATCACGTTTGAACCAGACACATTACGACCAACCAACGGTGCCCTTACGTATTGCACTAAGTTTAAACAAATGCACACATTTGTCGAGCGATTTATAAATCGCGCGTCTCGTCCACTGTCTGCGTCTAAAGCAATTTTCACGAATGTTTAAACTGAAACTAAATATTAACATACATCCCACGTGTAAACCTAACCGGCGTCTTGATATAAAGTATATATAATGTTCGCACCTTATCTAATTGGTACCGATGAAGGTAAGATTGTAATCAGTTGGGTCATGATAGTAATGAATACAACCAATTTGCAATTGGCTTAACTGTTTCAAACATTCGTTAGCAGGTCCAACTAATCCGCTAATCATGACGTTGAACTTGTAAATGGCATACAATAATGGGGCCTATTACTGATCACCTGATAACAAAAGACCAGTTTATTGGCATGTTACAAACTTTAAAACCAGGGGTACCAAACTTGTAACGTGTGTATTTTTTTATATTTCAAATAAATATGTTTAGTTTAAATGTAATACCTGATTCCATAAATGAGAAGTAAGCTTATCGAAAAATATCTATCTGAATGTTCACCTAATCCAAAATTGTGTTTTATCAAGGTATGTGTGTTTTGATATATTGTTCTAATGTTTTCCAGTCTTTACGGAAATACTTGCAACCAGGCAATAAACGGCAAACCATAAGAATCCTCCAACAAAACAGATGATTTGCGACGTGTAGGTGCTAAATACACACGATTCATCGAATCTTGTCGTGATGTATTAGCCTTGCATACAAAGTTTATTTATATGTTTCCATTCGATATCTTTCTAGTATTCGTAACAGCTATTACATGTGAATACACCATTTCAGTATAATGAGATGCTGTTAACGCTTATTAAATCTATGTTTTTGCATCAATAGCTAATATATTACCAGTTGCATTGATATTCAGGCGTTGACATGAGACTGTTTTCGTGGTAGTCTGGAGTTCAATGTCAACTTCACCGTTGAGGTCATTATCATTATGCTCTATCTAATAAAATTAAAGCAAGTATATTTGTTGATTGTAAATACTGATTGTTCAGCGTTTAATACGTACGGGAAACATATACAAACAATATTTTATAGCTATTAACACTGATACGTGTTGCATATACTTAACTTATATAAATTACAAATACATGAACGAAAATTAGAAAATTTATGCTGCAAAGTTTATTTTAAAAAGCGTTCCATTATGCAATATAATAAATGTTGTTTTAGCGCTAACCAGTCGCAATATTAAGTAAACTTAACATTAAACATCACCTTACATGTATCTGTATCTGTGTCTCTAGACACAAGAATTCACCATTTCTTAGAACACGCAAAGAATGCAACGCTGCAGTCAAAGTAACATCGAGGATGCTGCAAATGTGAATTAAATTAATGTTGAATATACAGAGCAAAACATTTTTATGAAAAAGTTTTCAGTAAAGGTGCATCGTTTAAAACATATTTTAGCAGACTAATCTGTTTACTTTGGATTTGTACCTGTTGAATACGTCCGTCAAATTGTTATGTTCCAATTCCTTTTGCAGATCGTATTTGTAGACTGCATGCCCATTCTTGGTAACGTTTGTCAGACCGTGTATTGGTACAAAGCTTGATGCTTAATAAAGACAATCCGCAATTAAAATTGACTTTCACCTCAAACGTATATTGTTTACTTGATAAAACAAAAATCATAATATGTAAGGTCTAAACATAAGATTGAAAGGCTGTATTCAAATGTAATAATAATAATATTATATATATATATATATATATATATATATATATATATATATATATATATATATATATATATATATATATATATATATATATATATATTCCACTCGATTTGGTCTACTTTTGACACATTTCCAACAAAAAACGGCATTATTTTCTAATATGTTCAAACAAAACCTGTCAGCATCATTTCGAGAAGATCAAGTTCTCGATAATTGCTATGAACTACTTCTGTATCATTTTTGGCATGATTTATTTTAGTCTTAAACTCCAACAGTATTAAAGAGAGAAAAACAATAATGTCACCATCTGGTGTTTACATATTTGGTTTATTTTTAACAATTCGGAATAAAAAAAAGGTTTCATCCAGAAAAATATTAGTGTTATAACTAAATATAATTTTAAAAGGTCACTGTAAATCCCCTTAAACCTTCATTTATTGTATGAATTGTCAATAGAATTCGGTCATCATTGATCGAGATACATGTTTCGCAAAAGGAAATTACACTATGTAGTTATTTTAGATGAAAAAAAGTTTTCCACATTTACTCATAACATTGAAGAGATAGCTATACTAGTTGTACGCATTTGTCATTTATAACCTCTATTATACGCGTGTACGCGTATATGTGGTTTAATTCTTAATCCCATCAATACTAAAAGATGTTCTGAATCAACTGCATACAAACGAAAACACGTTCGGTACAAAAGAGGTAACTTCTATTCATGCAGTAATAGTGAATAGTTTCAATAAGTACGATAAAGAAAATGTGCAAATATCTATAAAATATCTATAACAACATGTCCTTAGCAGGAATGGGTGGATTGTTTTGTTATCCATACACACATGCCAATTATGTAGTAATGAGTGCAGTGAACTGATCACTTGGTACAAGATGTTAAAAATGCCGATTTTAATTCAGTTTCTTCTAAAGCGCACAAATTCTTACATTTGATTTCTATAATGGAGTCAGAAACAACGATGTATCTAAAGTGCATATGCATTTGGTCGTTGGGAAGCATCTTGAAGTGTCCCGTAGCTTGGTATTCCATATTATAGAACTGCAAATATAATATCAATGCAAAACATAACCCACAATACACTCATCATGGAATTCACGTACGTGTATGAGAAGCGAACAATGCGAGCAATACATATATTAAATGATGTTGATAGACAACGATTACGCACATCGGATTGTTTCAAAGTTGAAATGAATCCTATGTAACAAGTGCTGCAACTGTAATTGCCGACCCAAGCCAATGCATTTTTCTGATCAAAAATTGCCACCTTGTACTTCCTGTCAAAGCTGTCTTAAAAAATTATAAAAAAACAAAGTTTCGTTTGAACCTCCCTTTATATCTTTTCAGTTTTGATCTGCACAAGAAGTAATACACAATATTATTGGGATCTGCAATGTGCGAAAGCAATAAATGACATAAATAAAACTTAGGAGATACTTAGAGGTGTTGTGCTTTTTTTAGTTGACAATAACATTCGATAAAAACATGTTTGTATGCTGATTTGTGTATGTGTTGGATTACGTGTATTGTGTCATGCAAGACCTGAGTCTTAAACTATTGTTGCCAATAAACGTTTTTGAAGCGTAATATATTGCTGTTTTTTAAAAGGTGACTGATATCAGTATTTCAGACCTTTGTCATCCTTTTTAGTCATTTACAGTGGCTTCTTTTACAACGGTGACTGCTTGTCATTCTGGCGTTTTAACGCGTTTAAGGGCGTGTGACACTAACTTTAAACATACTGTGATTAATGGAGTTTCGTTCAAAAGACCAATGACCATGCCTTTGTGAAATAGGAAAGCTGTTAGTTCAAAGTTCAAACGATGCATGGTTCTGGTGTGAATGAAAGGCACTTCTCACACAAGAAGGCCGTGAGCGTTATCCTACTTGACCAGAACTCAAACTAAACAAGAGAGCATTTATATAATAAACAATCACCATGTTAAACATGAATGCTTTATTATGAATAGTTCGCAATATAACGTTCGGATGGTTTCCATTAAGCCGTGCAGTAATTGTTGACGGCAAACAGCCACGCGGAAAACGGAATATTACTAATCACAAATCTCATATTTCAGCTCTCCCGCTCATGCGAGCTAATAGTTTGCACGAAACAGATTTCAGTCAAAGCAACTAAATTTTTGCTAAAAGTAGTGTTTCTGTCAATATTTTACTTAACTTACAATAAAATATGTCGACACACATGTAGTTACTGTATTTACCCCTTCGACTGCAAAGTTTATTCTATCAATGAAATCTTCTATGGTATAAACGGCAAAAGGGCCAATCGAAGGCGGATAAGGTAGTGTTTCGTATTCTGTAAATAAAACATGTAATTAGAAAAGACAGATTAATTTTAGAATAAGTAACAAATGTATAGTTTTAAAGTTAAGTGAGAACTACACAATTCTTTATATAGTTTTCGTCTCCGAAGTACATAGAAATGAAACAAAAACTTCAATAAAAAATCGACAGACACTTTATATATATAGCTTAAATGCTTAGTTGATTTTTCTATTTTTTATTTAAAGACAGAGCATCGATATTGCTATTCAAATATTGTGTTAATGCTTTTTGTTGACAATTGATTTATGTAAAGATCGAGCATCAGCATCGCTATCAACTTATATAAATTTTGAGGCATAATGCGAACATTTTATTTCGCTGCTTGATTATAAATTGAAATGGTACGTGTTTATGGATTGTTTAATGAATTGATGCATATCGATTATCTAGGTAAAAATTGACCTTAAATGCACAGTAAAAATATTCACCACGTTCTAAATACTGCTTTAGTCATTTGATGCATTAGTTCATAATAATTTATGATATCGGTTTCTAACGGTGCTCAATTTATTTTTTAAAAGTATATTCAATTAATAAAAATTATGTAGATATCTAGGACACGCTATGGGTGTTAGCTTAAGGAGACTGTATCTATGACATTGGTAAAACATAAAAGAAAAACAACCTGAGTTTTCTATACACATTGCGACACAGTTTAAGAGCACATATTTGCATTTGGCATTCACCTAGTCAATATAAATCTTTGGTTAATATTTCTTTAAGATCGATTTTAAAAGGTGGCGTCTGTAGTTCTTACAAAGTGTTCCTAACACAAAACCCGGTGTTGTAATTTATGATCCCACCTACATAAAAATTCTGATCATGTTTAATCAAGATTGAATTTTACTTTTGGCTGGCTTCAAGAGTGGTGCCATGTTTTTCTAAGTTTTGACATGGTTTGGAGAAAAGAAAAACACGATTTCGAAACTTGCCAAGCTTCTGCGATGGGTAAGAATCTATCTGAGTTTCATTAATATTGCGGCATAAGTATTGCTTATAGATTGGTTACACGGTTTTGTTTTTGAAACATTTAAACTGGTTATCTAAGATTTGACATATGTAGCATATGTGCAGACTAAATATTGTCAAGGTTAACAATTTAACTAGGTCTCATGTAGATTGAGTAACACGTGTGTTTTAAAGTGGTAACACCATTGTTTCCAAGTTTTGACTTGATTAGTTAGACTATAAAAATAAATGCCACTGATTCCCACTTAGACTAGATATTTTTGAAATAAACATTCTGACCATATTTCATCATAATTGAGTACATTATTTAACCTCTTGAGTGGAAACACGTATTTTACAGATTTGTCCTGTTGACTATGATTATGAACAAAGGTGCCCCAGTTTCTTATTTGGCATATGTATTATCATAGTTACAATTTAAGTAAGTTTCCATAAGTTTGAGTCATACATATTGCTTCTAAACGGGTAAGATTTTACCTTGTTACCTCTTTTTCAAAACAGGCGACCCTGATAACAATTTTGCCTATGTTTTGTAATGATAAACAACCTGACCAAGTTTAAACAAGACGAAACAAGAGTGAAAGTTGTAGCCTATACAGTGTTAACAAGGTTAACATTGGCCACAACACATAACAAAAATCTAGGCGATATAGATTTTACACACCAATGACCCAGATTCAAACTGTCAAGATTAATTCTGAGCAGGATTTAATAAGATTGAGACAATCGTGTAGATTTTTAAATTTTAACAACGTTTTTCTAAAAAAGACCTGGTAACCTAGATGTGACACACATGCCAAGGATTACATTGTCCTATGTGATGTCAAGAAAACAATTCTGATCAAGTTTTATCAAGATTATTTTAGTGCCGACGAGCTTAATTTGATGCATGAAATATACTGATTATAATAGCTGACATTTAGGTCTTTGTGCTGCTAGATAAATTAATACATAAATATTTATGGGCATCAACTATATTCGTATTAATGCGACCTAAACGTAAAAAGTCAGACTTACTATCACCATTATTCCAACAAAATGATATACGTATTGTTTAAGGGCCCAACAAATAGAGTTTTAACAGCAATTGACTGTTAATATGTTTGTGTTTTGTTTGAATTCCATTACGACCACATACTGTGCATTTAATTTTGGGATCGATATGCTATTATTTTGACAGTTGTTTCCCTTCATAAACCTCTAGTTTGAATTGATAGGCTGTCATTTCACTTGTCGATATGTGCAATTATAACATTATAGATCGAATAGAACAACACATTATAATAGCTAAGATACATGTTTGCTAACCCATAAATTGCGTGCGTCGGTCAAAAGACCGCCTAGATATGTTTTGTATGCTACTAAAGCAGCGAAAATACAAACCAATATACTTACACAAAAATGAAATACTAGTAATGTTTTTGAAAAGCAGCTGCATGTATGTTTATGCTCATTGTTGACACATACGATGACGATTAACCTTTTGACGGATACCTTACCCTACCAAGATTGTCAACGTGTCTCAAAATACGCCCCATTTAAAGCCCAGTGCTATATGTATATGCGAAGGACGTATTACTCAGTTATCAATATCAAGGACCATAATTTGGCAGAGCCACATACAATTAGGCTGGTTAGCTAGGGGGAGATTTAATGCCCACAAACGTAACCGCATAGATTCATGATCATTCATTGTCAACAATCGGCATAAGAGAGCGGACCAGGTAAATTTTGCTTTTATTTCATATTACTAACATGTCATAATTCACAAGTGCTTAATGCGATCTGGCTGGTTATCGACTTTTGCCGAGATAATATACCCATAAACATAATAACAATATACGTGTATAATGATCCGATAAAAATTGTTATTGAGCGGACATCGTTCTCATGCAGGTTGCCAAATCGCCAGCCCGCCACGGGTGATCCCATAATACGCCCATAATACGGACCAATCCAAAGAAAATCCAAATATGTTTCCTGGACTCATTATTTATAAGTAGAAAGTATACTTTATAGATATCCAATAACGTTTCAACCAGTTTACTTATTTCCATTTCATTTTGGTTTGAAAGAAAACGCTTCACATCAAAAGTAAACGAAACACATAACACCATGATATTTTTGCAATCTTACCTGCAGACCATGCTTTGAGCATATTGTGTTTGAGAACCGCCTGACCGTGTGTTATTGCGTCGCTTAATTGATCACGGCATACTCCAAACGTGAATACCGTAAGAAAAGTACAAGTATGGCATGTTCGTTAAATCTTCGTTAACGTCGCGTAATACTGGAGTGCATGTAAAGTATGATAAGGATTGAAATTTAGTTTTTAGTTGTGAGCGTTAGCTCATAACTAATTTTGAGAGGCAGTTTTGCAAGTCAGTCTGCTTTAAATACGATAGGAACGATAACTGCAAGTCAGTGTGCTGTTAACTACGCTAGGAACGATAATCACTGCCTGTTTATACTTCACTGGTACACTGAAGCATACAGCATGTATGTAAACAATATGTTTAAGAGCTTGTGCAACGATATTGGCCAGACTAGTGTTTATAACAGCTTGTGCGACGACATTGTCCAGTTTATCATTGAGATATGTAGATATTGGCTGCTTTCAGGGAAAACGGGGCTTAATGCTGCATTAAAAGTCTGTCATATGGGCAAAATTGTTGCTCAATAATTTTAAGAAAATAGATAACGTATTAGATACGCATAACCCAACATGTACATGACTATAGGCTTGTTATTCTTTAGCAAGGCAACCAAAATTCTATAATGGTTGCCAGTGCAACAACCAATTGTGAAACAAATATATATTGTAACTTCGTCTAAGTTATCTCTATAACATAAATATGAGGATAAACAGTGCACACACATCTCGACCTGTGCTTAAAGACACACTCTTTATAAATGTGAATGGGTATAAAAAGCTATAAAAAGTTTTGAAAACTGAGTTGCGTCTAAGGGTATGCAAAAGCGAACAACTTCAGTGCCTTCAGCGCTTTGATTAAAATGTTCGTTTGAACAGATATTACAATAAGTAAAAAAAATAAAGCAGAATAAGATTTAGTTACTTAATAATAAAATAGACCTGATGTGTGGCTTTCAAAGTATCCCGAGTAAATATGCTTACGTCGTACATCTTAATTACTTTAAATGATACTTGAACAAAATCATTTGTTTCTCAAGAGAGCATTTTAAAATAAAACAATATTTACAGGTATGGGTACTGACGTTACTGCTACGTATGCATATATGTACATTTCGTTACGAAAAAAACTTACGCGATTTAATGAGATTTAAATAAAAATAAAATGTGAATACATTTGCGAATTCGTAAGTCTAAAGAACCTTAAATTGAAATAAAGTTACCGAAGTGTTTTAAGAATATTCCAAACGCATGAGTATTTCAATCGTTTTTATTCAATTGTTATGCAATCCTTTAGTTGGGTCAATATATGAAAAATCAACCTCCAAAACATTGCTAAAAAAGTATTTTTACTGATCCTTGTTGAGTTGGAGGTATTTTATAACATGTCAAACGTCTGACCACCGCAAACTTGTTTGTTTCAAAATTGCGACCAATATTGCCGCAAACACCAATCAATGAGGATAACAAGGTGACTTTCCACTCAAATTTGATTAGTTTGGTGTCTATACTTAGGTTTCGGAGGCAGGGGGGGGGGGGGCAAAGAACGCAAAAGACACTACCAAGCGACAAATGTTTCAGTGTAATTTGACTTAACATGGGAAGACCTTTAACCTAGTTTTACTCGGCAGAGGAGGCTCGTAAGTCTAATTGAGAAAGCATTTCAAAGTAACCCTCTAAAACCACACTGGTACATAACCAGCGTTGTTAGATTCGTATCGTATGGTTCTATTTGTGTCATACGTGTCTTGTTTGAGACTTAGACTGTGTTTTATTAAAGAAGTTTTGAAAAGTAACATCCCTTGATGATAAGTACAACATTTGTTTTGATTGAAAATATCAGACACAATTTAAACTGACAATTGCACAGTGAAGTCAAATTGAGGTAGGGAAACTACAATTATCTTTGTTATTGTTGTAATTATACGGTGTTTCAATCCTTTTGCAGGTATAATTAACTTTTAATGCAGTATATTATGTAAAGGAAGATGTCTTCTCTTTGACTTTTTACTAAGTAGTGAAAGATTAATTTTTTGTAAAATCTTGATTTTTTGTACAAGGAATGAAAGTTAAAACTCATTCTAATAATTTCATCTTCTTAATGCAGCAGCACTTTTATAATTTTCTCATTTAAAGTTATCAACAATAAAGAAAAGCAAATGTAAGTGACTGGGTATTGGGACAATAGAGCAGAAGAGTTAATGTGTTATCCATTTTATCGTAATTTTGTAAAAAAAACAACACCTTTTTAAGTTTTGTTTAAATTTGGTCGCGTTAGCGGCCGACTAAATTTACAGAGCATACTTTGCAAATGTGCTTAGAAGCCTTAGCTACGGTAAGAACCGCAACTCACTCTGCTAGGGACGATTACCGCTGCCTGTCTGCAGCAAACGACAAATGATTCTGTTCTAGCAGTGAGTGTATATACCAGCTTGTAAGACGACATTGGCCAGTCTAGTGTTTATCATTGAAATCTGTACATATTGGCTGCTTTCAGGGAAAACGGGGCTTAATGCACGTCAAATAAGATTAGCCTGTGCACACTGATTAGCCTGTGCAATGCGCACAAGCTTATCAAGGACGACAACAGCGAACAACTTCAGTGCCTTCAGCGCTTTGATTAATATTTATCCCCAGTACAATCTTCTATAAAGTCAGATAATGAAGCTAGAGCGACATAAACAACACAATATAAGTACGGACCACCATTGTACAAACATATCCGTTCTTCATGTGCTAAACGCTTCCTCACACATTTTGTTTTTCCAAAGCTTGTGTCAAATTTGCAAGTATATTGTGCCTATTCTGTGTATATTGCAGCATTTAAAATCAGGGCAGTAAGCAAGTTATTAGTGTCTTTTTGATTAACGATTTAATAATGAGTGCTAACATAGCAAAACAAGATCTGTGCAAAGAGGAGAATTCCTAGAATAAATGGGTTGTTATTCAGTGGAAGATTGTGAAGGAAAATTTGATTTAAAATGAAGCTTGTGTGAAGCCGGAGGATGGTCTTGTATTTGAGACTGGTACTAAAGTTCGTAAAAATGTCGTCAGCATAATGAAAATATTAAAAATTATATTACAAAGCAAAATTGTTGTTCTATTCAGACGGGAACCACAAATCAATCAAGTTGAGGTTATGAAAGTAATTGAGACTGCATACTATGTGCTTGTATGGTTGAATTGGAGTAAGGTAATTTAAGCTGGGTACGTACTAACCCATTTGTTGAGACTATGTTAGAGGCTTGTGATTCCCGCTCAAATGAGTGGGGACTTACTGCAAAGGGACAGATTGATTACGTTTCACGAGATCAACATATAGCAGACTTTATCATCATTCAAGTAGTTGAAATTTTCGTTTTTTGGACTTTCAAATTCGTGCCAATAGAGCTTCAAAACGCCCCCGACATAAAACGCAGAAACTCTGGTCGACCTGAAGACGAAGATAAGTATGACAGGGAAAGCAGTCCAGATGGCTTTGCGGGGCTATTTTCCTGCTGAAAAGTGCATACACAGAAAGCTTATAGCCGACATGACAAAGGAAGATCCCGATCAAGCCGAGAACTTTTACTTTTCACTTCAAATGGGCGACGCAGATGCTGACTGTTCAGATAATTCGATAAAACTAGACGGCTACAGAGTCGAAGAAACATAATATTGCAAAGATCTCAAAGACAAGCCAATTATGGCTGAAATATCAGTTTATGGTTTAGCATGACAAGGATGTTAATAAAATCGGATCGTACTCGGTGTTGGCTTATCCGTTTGCAGGCAGTGTCCGATCGTCTATTCGTCTTTGCTGCACTTCAATTACCTGCGATCTGCTTATTACTATCAACAGCAAATGTGCAACATAGAGGAATCGCACCTAGAGGTTTATCGAAAGTTTTCGCAGCAGTGGTTTAAAAGAAAATGCAAAACCTTTGGACCCTATCTGCAACTGTAAAATCCGAGTACATTCGAGTACAACAAAACAATGCAGGATTTCCACAAAACAGATACAAAACTGAGGCGCGCATCCAAAGAGATGCTTATGATTACGAAAAATGCAAACACAGATAACAGCTTTCTCACCCTACACAGCTTCTTCTACTCTGAGAAACATTGTAATAAGAATAGAAACTGAGTCAAATGTGAATGTTAATGCATTTGAGACGGTTGGTAACAAGATCATACGAGATTTCAAACGAAAGAGGACCTTTATAAATTCAAGAGAAAATACAAAAGTCTTGGAAATAACTCTACTGTTGAGATTGCTTCTGACCGCGCCGTTGATCCTGCGCTTGTGTTCTAATGTTTCCTGGTAGTGTCAAAATATAGAGATATTTCCCTTGAAGACATACTGTCGTAGGAACAAAGAACGTTTTAAAGATAAAGTGTGAAATGAGTCGCCCTTTGCTCATGCTTTCTCTAGCAGTCATTTATCTTAAAGGATTTTCGGGCTTGTAAAAAAGTCAGTATTTCGTACATTAATAATACCTGTCCCTACAATGAAGTCGTGTGCTAGTTCATTCCTCATTCAAAACAAGAGGAAATATCAAAACTTGGCCACTGCTGGATGGTAGATCTGTTTGGTGGCAAGCCCAATGATTCCTTAGAATAACACTTTCACAAAGAAAGTGGTTGCTGCTGAAACATTCGTCACTTCTGAGCAACTTGCATCAACATCGCATGCAACGGTATCCCATAGCAAATGCTTTTTTATTATCAAATCATGTTATGCATGGGGATGGCACATAATATGAAACCGACCAAATGGGGATGGAAACAGGACAACGACCAGTAAATTCCAATCATTACACAAAACAATGCTGCACCTGCAGAACTATTGAAAATCATCCATTGTAACTGCTCTGTATAATGTTAATCCTAGATGCAGCTTCTGATGCTATGAGCTCCCAGGAACTGCTGTAGGTGGCCCTTGCCAAACTGAAAACTGTGATGATGGGAACACTTTTAACACTTTACAAGAGGTTGGTACTAAGGAGGAGGAGGACACCGACAATTTAACGTTCTGAGAAAAATGCTATTGACAAATTAGATTGTTTATCAAGTGATAGTGGACAGCTGAATTTCATTAAAATTTGATTTCATGATTATTCAACTTCTTACTTGTATCAAGAATTAAATCGAAGTGTAACTTGTATCCGAAAATATGGTGGATTTTGATATTTTGGACGCAATGTTGGATTTCTTTGTAATTAAATAAACTTAAACTATGTCTGATTATCTTGATGTGTTCTTTGTTGCCTCAAACCTTGGTATAGACACCAAATTTATCAAATTTGAGGGCATTCTGACATATTTATGATCATAAATAGGTTTAAGCGGCCATCTTGGCGACCGTCTTTAAAAAAAACACAATTTTGGTAAACTTGTGTTATAAAGTACCTTCTACCCTACCAATATCAGTTTTTTGGGAGATGCGGGTGGGACAAATTGTATATTGATCCTACTTATGTATATTGTCCTTTTTCTGACCGAAGAGAAAACATTGAAATATAATTGCATGGCTATAGAGACGAACACTCGTATTATTATGTCAATACGTCGAGATGCAGTAAGGGCAAAAAAATCGGTCACAGCTGTAAAACACTGTATTTTAACTATGGATGTGTCTGTATCTTTGTTAATCAGATGATTCGTTTATTCTTGCTTAAATCGGAAATAAATATTCTTCACTTACAATGCCCTATATCGTTATAGAAATGCTTTTGAAAAGTTCAGATGTTCAAGTCATACGTTCCTTCCTAGGAAGACATTTTGATAGAAGTAAAGAGCACGATCTTAAATATTGTTTCCGTTGCCTAAAATTAGTTTTAAAATGTTTTCCATGAAGTTGGTGAGCAAAAAGTTAAATTAATTCATGTTTCAAGGCAGTCGCTACGATCGCAAAATGGCCTCCTCGTTTGTCGTGTACATCTGGGCACTGATCTCCACCCACACATATCCAACATTTGACGAGCTCGCTTTCAATTAAGTATCATAATATCTCACTGTGTTTATTTGTCATCAGAAAACTCCTATAACGCAAGAGATTGTCATATCTGAAGCAAACGGGTGTGTTTAGTTATGCAGAATCATTCTACGACTGAAACAGATGGACACCGAAGGTAAAATGACAATGCGTGTTACCGTCTGTATAAATAAGGTCTCTTATGATGGCTCAGCAGTAATAACGCCCCAATATATTTGAATTACAGTGTACTATAATACTTACAATTCTGTCAAACGTCAACGTGCAAACACCGGAAATAAAATTACGCTTGGTTTATTAATATTAAATTCATAAAAAATACATTCAATTAAAAGGATATGAATATAACCCGCGGCTCGCGTAAGTACAATGGTCTACATAATAAAATTAAACTATTTAAGTCCCAGTTCGCGGAATAGATCGTTGTTTTGCATATAAATCGTATAGCGAGAAATAAACTTTACATAAATTCATTGAAATATATTTTTTAGCGAGGTTGACATCGAAAACCTGGTCAAAATCGGTTTTGAATCGAGAAAATAATATATCAATGATCATAACTACATGCAATAGGCGAAAATCATTGCAGCGTCGCGAGTAAGGCAAATTATATCTATATTTAGCTCGCGCTAAACATTATTAGCATATGGAAGATAAAAACATACATACATTAGATTTAGCAAAAACGTTACAACTTAGTATCCGTCTGTAAAAGATGTATTTGCATTTGTTCTTACCTTCTCTCCTCTCAATTCGCCCGTATCCGCAATTTTGTTTGTAAGAGTTTGAATTAACTTGTCTAGTCATGAATATAAATGAGGTCGTTTTCGCACTTTACCGTACTCGACCCCAAAATAAAAATGACTATATTGCTTGTTTTCAACCGATTTCAACCGGATTTTCAGTGACATCCTCAATAAAAACACGTTTTCTTACGATTCTGCCCATATATATAGCTATGACCGGGGACTTTAAACTGTAAACTATACCGGTACTTATGAACGTATAGAGTATATGCACATTATAATTATATGTTTTCTTCCGCAAATATTTATATATTCCACAAAACTATAAACCAAACACGTACAAATTGGATGAAAACAGCATAAAACATTCCAAATATCAAAAGTACATTACCGCATATGTAGAAAATCCTAGTTTTGCTACATAAACGAAGAAGACAATAAGGTGTGGTACGCTGATCCAGCAAGAGCCAAGATACCACTTGATTGGGCTGAATACCAATGTACAAATCAATCTCTTTAGCCAATGTTTGTTTCCGCCGTTCTCGTCCTCATGCCACTGAAAATTATTAACTCTTTTACAGCTCTGCTTAAACTCAAACGCAGCTATGTTAAATTTAATCGAAGAATAGAAACACGTTTTAGGGAAAACTATTACGTACAGTATATCTATAAACATCCGAAAATCGTCATGCGAAGGATTTAATAAGGCCTTCTTATCATTTTTCAAATACTTTCTTTCGCCTCATGCAACTTGTTTAGTTTTATTTACGACCTCAAAAACAATGAGCGTTAATTATTTTTATTATTGAACTATATACATAGAAACGCACGTGTATATGTAATACCTTTAACAAAACAATTCCCCATTTAATGTATATAATAATATAATAAAGGCCTAATATCAGCACTCTATTTACGCATGTCGCCTGATTCCCGTTGTCGAGATTTACCTGAGGATTGTCTTCTGTTGTTGTTTGTTTCACGGCGTCTCCATCTTTAGACTGGGTTTCATCACGCATTTGGGTATCCGCACCAGCTGGATTGTTCTATAAACATTCATGTAATACATTCTGATGTAAGATTAAACAAAATATGTTGCATGAAAAAAATGTCCTTCCTATCGCAGTCACGGACGGATATTTCGAAAACCAACAATACTTTTCACAGAAACGCATTTGCAATATCAGTTAAGGATGCATCATGTTCCATATTACTAAGGTTCGTAAACATTATAAGTACATATGACATTGGTTTGCAACCTCTCAAACCGCTTGATGACACATGATTATTCTCAGAGATTAAACATTAAAATGCAGCATTGATTGTCAATGTTCATGACGCGAACGTTTTGCATGTATTAAACTGATGAATAATGCGTTTCGCAACAGATAACTTTAATAAAAGCCTGCTTATCAGCAATCTGTTAACGCATGTACCCTGGTTCCAGTTGTCGAGGTTTACCTGAGGATTTTCTTCTGTGGTAGATTTAATCTGGGTTGCTTCATCATTGAACGCGGTTTCAGTACGGATTTGGTTCTCCGTACCAGCTGGTTTCTCCTGTAATCATTCATTTAATACATTCTAATGTAACATTAAAAAAAGATGTTGCATTAAATAATTGTCCTGCCTATGTCATTTACGGACTCGGATATTACCAAAATCAACAATAATTTTCATAGAAACACAATTTCAATATCAATTAAGGATGCATCATGTTACATGTCCAAATCGACTTTGTTTGAATAGATTTATATGACCAATAAACGTTAAAAATGACAACAAACGTTTGTCTTAACTAGAAGTATAGATGACAAATGAACACCCATCATACCGCTTTAACAGAGTCGATTTCACTCAAAAATCAAAATTTAAATACAATATTTATTGGCAGCGCTCATGAAGTGAAAGTCTTGCTTGAAGTATAATGAAGAATACTATGTTGTGCAACAGATAACCATAGTAAAGGCCTGCTTATCGTTAATAAAGACGTTTTTTTGCAACATTTTTTATATACTTCAAAACAATTGGCGAAAACGATTTTTATTAATTGGCTATAAACAAAATCACACGTCAATAGGTAACAAAAACATCGACCATCAAATTAAGACATATCACTAAGGTGTATCAATAACCCACATAGCGCTTTGACATATCTTTAGAGGTTTACAAAAAGATCAAATTTTAGCTATGTCTTGAAAGTTACCACGTGGTTGTTGCGCGCAAGATCCTCGCCTTGGTAAGCTTTTTTCAACGTGTCGTAAGGTACACACAACCGCTTACTTAATAGTCTCCATTTCTATTTGGTTTTTGTTCCAGTGGCATATGTGTCGTTTTTGTTGAGATACGCTTCGATTGATAATTTCGGTTCGATTACAGAAACTAATTTATTCACTCTAACGGAAGTCATGATAATATGCGGAGAAATTTGTATACGGAGACCGACCGCGTTTAAGAAAGATTAAATGAAACTGCTTGACAAAATGGCGTTTTTCCTGCGTTTTTGTGAGAAGAAGACGGACATGTTCACCCGATCAGCCGATTTATATTTCTATATCATTTAAATGAATGCGCATATTCTACTCTACGGTGTTTATGCCTCTCAAAGATTTTTTTGTTCAAAAACAAAATGCAAAATTATTATATTTTGTTTTTATTAAAATGATTTACTTAATTTCAATTAATACGGCTGAGAATTTCTTAAATATACAATATAGAATAATATTTTACTTAATTACAGTAACGTCGTTATCTTAAATATTTACTTTAGGAACATACTATTTTATATACAATACTTCAATATTTATATAAAACAAATATAACTATTAAGTTGCTTTCTGTGTTGAAACATCAGTATCGTAAACAAATACAGATACATACGCCGTCTTCTCAGTCATTTACAGCTTTAACACAGACAGCCTCTGTTTAGGCACGTCCCCTAGTTCATGTTGTCGAGCTATACCTGAGAATTGCCTCCTCGTAATGCTTTCATTGCGGTGTCCCTATTACTTGACGTTGCTTTAGAAGCGCCTTTGGGGTTTGCACCAGCTGGATGACTCTGTAAACACAGATTCAACACTTTTTTCGTGTAACATTTAATATGAGATGTTGCATAAAATAGTTTGTCTGCCTGAAGCATTTACGGACTTAAACCAAAAGTAATTGTGTTACAAACACGATTGTATATCAATTTAGGACATGCTTTATGTCCCATATAGTAATTAACTACATTGTATATGAGTGTGTTTGAATGAATCTATATGACCAGTAAACGTTTAATTAACTAAGGTTTGTAAAGTATTAAGGTACATATGGCAGTGGTTACCAACCTCTCAAACCGCTTAAAGACAGACGATTATTCTAAGAGATAAAACATTAACATGCAGCATGTATTGTCAATGCTCATGACGCGACCGTTTTTCTCGTTAGAACTGAATAGAAAATGCGTTTCGTAACAAATAACCTTAATGAAGGCCTGCTTATCATTAATCAAAAACTTTCTGGCACAAAATGCATATGATTTGGTTTTTGTAATGAAATTTATAAAAATAAGCGATTGGCGAAGATAGTATTGTTGTTAGCTATACACAAAAAGAATGTGTTGATGTTATATACTTTAACAATCGACCATCGAATTAAGACACATCATATAGGTGTATCAATACCCCACATATTGCTTGATATATAATTAGAGGTTATTAGAAGTACGAAAAAAACAACAAATTGTTACTATGTCTTGAAAGGAACAAAGTGGTTTTTAAAAACAATAACCTCGCCGTGTAAACCTTTCTTTATTTTTTCGTAAGGTACATAAAACCCTTACCTTATATATTCTCCACTTGTTTTGGGGGGTTTTGCTAGCGGTTTATTTGTCGTATGTGTCATGATACGCTTCGATTGATTTAATCTATTTCATGAAGGATACAAATTAATTCATTTTAAGAAAGCAAAGGTTCGGCTCTAGGTTGTTCGTGGTTTGCTAAATCTTTAATTAAAAAAACATGCAAAAGTATTGTTATTATTTTCATCATGATTTACTTTTATTTACCTAGTATGTTGGAGAATGCTTTTAATATCCAATAAAGAAAAACATGTGTCGTAAGTACGAGTAACATCATTAGTTAAAATATTGAATATAAATACATACTAGTTCATTAACAATACTTAACAATTCACACATTTAAAATAAATAGCCTAACATATAAGACTTAATGAAAAGAAGTACATCATGTATAAAGCTCTTTTAAACGGGTAGGTCAACTGTTCGTCATTTGAAAGTAAGGTCTCATAATTTACTTAAATAATGTCTACCAACAGGTAAGTCATACTAAAATGTTTTGAAAATCAATATATTACAGAATATAAACCAACCTTAGAAAAATAAAGCATCTTTATTTTGGTCATTTTTAAAGTAACATTACTATTCAAAATCAACGAAAATTTCGTACAATTGTTCGTAAAATAAACTTAACCAATTAAAAATCAGTGTTCCTTATGGCAATTGCCGAAATTTCAACGTCAGATGTGGTCTGGTGAAATAGATGTTTGTAGATACAAAATGCTTGTTTTTATTATTGTTTTGCATATCTATTCATACGACACATGGACACTAAAATGATGTTCGTGTGTCGTATGAATAGATATATTCGCGGGCATTAATTGTGGCCACAAATAAATAAAAACGAGCATTTTGTATCTACAAAAATCTATGTAATCATACCACTCCTAGCGTTGAAATTTTGGCTATTGCTATAAGGAACACTGATTGTTAAGGTGTTGCTTTTATTTTACAAAATACTTAACGAAATTTTCGTTGATTTTGAGCGTTATAGAGACTTTAAGTGTCCACATGAAAACCCATTGTGTATTATAAGAGAAAATGGAATGTTCATATATGATTTCTCGAAGGTTACGTTATTAAACAGCAGATCTCTGGAAGGTTTTCCTTTAACAAAATTGTATATTCTGACGTCTACGATCTTGAACAATACGAACACCGACAAGTCGAACGGACTCATTCTACAAAACAAATTTAACTATAAAGTGTCTTAATGGGTTTAAACGTCCTTCCGCGTAAACAAATACAGATACATACGCCGTCTTCTCAGTCATTTACATCTTAAACACAGTCAGCCTCTGTTAAGGCACGTCCCATTGTTCATGTTGTCGAACTATACCTGAGAATTGCTCCTCTAAATGCGTTAATTTCGGTGTCTCCATTACTTGACGTGGCTTTAGAAGCGCCCTTGAATGATCGCACTAGTTAAATTTCCCTATAAACATCATTTAACATACTTTTGATGTTCCATTAAGTAAGTGATGTTGCATACAATGATTGTCCCGCCTTGGAGATTTTCGAAAACAACAATAGTTTTCTTATAAAAAAACACGGCTGCAATTTTCAAATTAGGGCATGCATCATGTTCGATATCCTAATCTACTATATGGATATGTTTGAATAAATTTATATTAACAGCAAACCCTACTTTTATTAAGGTTCGTTTTGATTAACACCACTCATTCCGCTTATGCGGAGACGATTATACTCAAAGATCAAACATTAAAATCCAGCGTTGATTGTCATTGGTCACGAATTAAAGTCTTGCTTGTAGTTAACTAACGAATAATGCATTACTAAAGGTTAACGTTGATTTCGTGGTTTAAAAAATCGGAAAAGAAATGTCACATTTAGAATTTTAGAACAACAATTTGACTATATGTAAAGCTGTTACGTCATAGATTGTGAATATCAGATGTCTCTAATGTTTTTTTCTATAACATTTTTATACCATCCTCTACGATCTTGAATTAAAAAATCGAAGTAGCTAGAACAACGTAATGCAACTAAGGGGTATTCATTTAAAAGAAATTTAACTTTAAGTCGCTTACCTTGTTGAACCCTGCGATCTCTCAAAACAAATACAGATACACACCCGATTTTGTCAGACAGTTACTACTTTAATGCAGTCCGCTTCTAAATAACGAATATTTCCTGATCCATGATCCCAAGCCTCACCTGAGAATTTTCTGTTTTCCCCCTCTCGCAGGCTCCATATTGAATGTCAACGACAGCTGAAATACTCTTTAAATATTTTTTAAACATAATTATGGTGAAGTTTTAAACAAGAGAAGTTGTATAATTAGAGAATAACAGGTAACTGTCTGACCTTTTTGAAATATATCAGGCAAGACTTAGAATTATATAACGACGAGGCATGCCGAGCCGTTATTTTATTCGTGCCAAGCCTGATATATTACAAAATGATCAGACAGTCACCTGTTTTTCTGTTGATCATACCTCTACGTCCCCGATTTTAAATAAATAATGGGGAAAACACAACGCTAAAAAGCTGCATTTAAAGCGGGAAAGAATTTGATTTTGTCGTTTGACGTGTAAATCATGACGTCATGAGCACTTGCGCTTTATTTTTAAACATGTTTATTGCCGTTTGTGTTGCATTTTGTGTTTAAAATATATTACATCTTGGTATCAAATTGTTTGTTTTGTTAAATCTGATTCGATTTTACCAAGAATGAGTACTTAATAATTGATTCGAACGTAGAAACACGATTGCAATATCAATTTAGTGTATGACTCTAAACTAGAGCTATAGATGGCATTTATTAACACCCGTCATACCGCATTTGCACAGAGGAAATCAACAATTAAAATACAACCTTGGTTGCCGATGCTCATGAAGTGAAAGTTTTGCTTGTAGTTAACTTAAGAATATCGTATTACTTAAGCTCAAATTTGACTTCATGGTATTATTAATCGGGATAAAACTGTATAATAAAGATTGAGGAGCGAAAAAACGTATTGGCTATATTTATAACTGCGACATCATAGATTTGGAACACCATATGTCTGGAAGGTTTTCATTCTATTACTTATTTATTTCGAGTTATATAAGATCTTTAAACAAAATACCGAGGGAGCACGAACACCACAAAGCCAAACGGGCCTATCCATGTAATAGAAATTTAACTTATAAGTCGTTTGTTGGTTTAAAACATCCAATCTCTTAAACAATACAAGTACAGGCGCGACTTATTCAATCAGTTTAACATAAACCCAGTCAGCTTCTAAATACACAAGTCGTCTAGCTATACCTGAGAATCGTCTCTTGATAATAGTTTGCTCTGATCGCTGTCCCCATCATAAGTGCCTGTGCTCATTGCGCCAGCTGTATAACTCGATTAAACATTTCTTTTAAATAAGTATGGTGTACCATTAAACAATAGAATAGATTTTCTATAAATGACTTTCCAGTTTGTAGCATTTACGGACTCGGCTATTTTTCAAATAAAAACTTCGAAACAAAAGTTCAATACCAATTCAAGGCATGCATCATGTCACATATCCTAATCATAAATATGATTATGTTTGAGTCAGTCTATGTGACCAATAAAAGTTATATTAACCCAGGTTTGTGTGAACTAGAAGCATAGATGACTGTGCTAAATACCCCTTTATGCCGGCTAAACACAGAAGATTGTACATAACAATCCAAAATTCAAATGTAGCATTGATTGTCAATGCTTATGAAGTGTAAGTCTTGCTTGCAGTAAATTGTGGAAAATTTGCTTTACTTAAGTTCACATATGACTTCGTGGTATCATAAATCAAAATAGAAATGTCTCATCTAGAGTGAGAACCGACAAAACTATTTGGCTATATTTAAAGCTGCTACGTCCTAGATTAGAAAAATAACAAAACTTGAATATATATTTCTTAAAGCCGCTATAACGCTCAAAATCAACGAAACTTTCGTAAAGTATTTCGTAATATAAAGTTAATTCGTGCATAGTTATTTCCCCACCCTAACACCGCAACCCATCTTAACGTGGGAACAATTTTACATACACAGACGGGACAATTTATTCATACGAAAACATTTATTTACAAACTGGTCAAATTAATTGTTTTTGGGTACGATCCGACCAGGATTCATAAAAACCTTAACACTATGCTTACACTATGTAAGATACACCGCGGAAATGCGTTGGATCTAGAAGATACAGTGAGAGTATTAGATATAAAGGGAGCTAATTATATTTTACAACAACGTCATTTCCATTTTACCGGGATCTATTATTAGATACTCGTTTACAGTCGATTTCCTTATGAAAAGGGAGAAATATATGAGTGAATAACCAGAAAACAGACGTAAAAACAGACATACATATTATCATTGGAGACCTCGGCGTGTGCGCCTAGCTACGATGCAGAATGAAGGAAATATACTATGAAATCCCCATCACCCCAAAAAGATGGTTCATATATATATATATATATATATATATATATATATATATATATATATATATATATATATATATATATATATATATATATATATATATATATATATATATATATATATATATATATATAATTCGTTATAAAATTTAAACAAATGACGTACTTATATCTATCGTTTGCTCAGATCGCTCAGACAACAAATATGGCGGCGCCCTTCCAGTATTTGAAACCGATCTTCTGTTAGACAGTGTCAAGCGCCTTCTAAAAGCGACTTATTTTCATTCTATCAAAGACGGCGAATTGATCCAAACCCACTTTTGAACTCGGCCGAGATTTCATTAAACTTAACGGTCGATGCAAGTTTCATGATAAGTGTTCACACGATTTTTCTTTAATTTTACCTATTGGGATTGCTCTGGGCCCCAAGTGACACAATTTCAAACGCAGTTTCATAACTTTTATAATTCGTTTATAAATGCTTCAAAAACATATTAATACTAGTGTATTTACAATACAAGTATAAAATAGATAATCGCAATAATTACATTTTAATTACGTAAAGAATATGTATGGAAACGAATCTTTGCGTGTTGTGTATGAAACTACCGAAGATATTTGAAGACACCGGTTACAGCCACTGAATAACTAAATATGATGGATAAGTTAGTTAAAGCGGAACTTGAAACCATTATATAATAATAATAATAATAATAATAATCATAATAATAATAATATATTCACGATTACCTTAATCGCTTACCAGAGTACAATTGTTTACAGAAAGCAACTCTGACATTTTTTAATTTATAAATGTACTTGTGTCAGTGCGCATATGACGATTTATTTAATAGTAAAAATATAAATTTAACACGATTAACCTACGATGACTATTCAAATTTTCAAGCATACAACAAGTTGCCAACTTGAAAACAGTTTAATTTGGAGATTATATATAGGATTCAAACTGTACAGTATGCAAATGGTGGTGTTGTTTTTGTATTTTAAATTGGAGTACTGTTGACGACGACGACTCAAACAACTAAAACGCTTGCATGCATGATTTGGTTAAATTGTTAACTTTTTGCTAGATAACTAAGAATGGAATTTGAACCTAATTCAAACCTGACCTAATGATCTGTATTATTACATTTATGGTACACTTAGTAGTACGCTGTTAACTAGACCATGTATACATATTTGTGATATCTTCATCAAAGGCCGATTTGATAATAATGTCAGTGATAAACTTCACTCGTTTAATTCATATATTGTTCAATGCCATACGCTTAATTTATCATTCGTTTGTATGACTCTATGTGTATACATATCCTCATACTTGAAAAAGCTCGATAAGATGAGCACGTACACATTTTTTACGTCGACATTTACCATTATGCAAGGGATAGGGGTCTTATATGGTGAATATTTAGGACAAGTAATTTTTAAGATGCATAATGAATGCTGTAATAACATTCCACACTTAGGCGGACGGACGCACACTCGCACATAAACTGAAAAAATGACAAATAAATTCTGACAAATGTTTCGAGCAAACCGCAAGCAGGCTATGCAGAAATAGTTAACAGCGCGAATATTAGACAAGCTTCACATTTAAATGAACTTCAGTCAAATAGTTCAAAATGCGTTTAATTTGCATTATGCATACATTATTAAATTGCATTTAAAATTAAGTAAAGATGTGTTAATTCAATGTACATCAATATCATGTGTTGTGCTCTTAGTGTTCTTTGCAACGACCATGCATGAACAAATGCTATCTAAGAATGTTAACAACCATATGGTGTCATGACGTGTTTGTTTAAATATAATTTTTAAAGAAATGTTAAGAATATAAAGCAAATAATTACCTGTAAAAATCGTATATATACTTTATTTCTCTGACGCGATCAGGAAGTACACATTATTACACTTACACATTTTATTGTGCGCTTACGGTCAAGCAAACGTTAGTTATGTACGTTAAGTTCGTCCGGTATGTGATAATTCATTATTTCAGCTAGTTGGTATCAGAATAATCTAATGTGTCAAAGTTCGCTGTTGATTTGGCTGTTGATATCCCCTCTGACATCTTTACAGGCGACAGATTAGTAAAACATCGTAACGTTTTTCATTACAGATAACGAACTTCTATGAAGTCATTCAGGACACACCGACTACGTGGTCCAAAAAGAATGACCCGTGCATGTTCACTTTAACCTCGAATTGATAAAGATTCATTTGTTGTCTTTTTCATTGTTGTGTTATATTTTTAATACAAAGCGGTCGGTAAAAATGCACATGCTGTTTCTAAACGGCCTTCCATTTACAATGAGGGGTTTCGGACACAAGTAGTACCGGAAAGTAATTAAATCCACAAATGTTCCCCATTATTTACCAAAACAATAACTATGAAATGTTTTTCCAATTAATCTTTCAAAAGCAGGTGCGTGAACACGTTCATTGTTGGCGTCGCACTGGAGTGCGGCGACTAGTATGTAATGCATGTTTTTTTCGCTTATGGGAGAACTTATTTTAAGGATCAATGTAAATTTATATATTTTTTATTTTAAGAATATCTTGCATAGTGGTGATTTTTTGTGTAAAATAGTGTAAATAAGTACTGCATTTGTGCCTATTACATTTATTACAACATTTATTGCCAATAATGCAAAGCTTATTGTTTTAAATAATAACTGATCACAGGGGAAAGATCACAGGGACTGGGCAAATACGCGAAACCTTCTGGTTTTGTATAAAAACAAAACATAATCAAAATATATTTATTTTGTGGTTTTTCTAACAATAGCGCAGACTTTTGCTGTTCGAGTTTTGGTAAACGCGTATTTTCTTCAATTTTACAAGACGACAGCGATTACACGGTTTATTGCTTTATTGATAACCGTTACACTACAGTCACTTATTAAGGCAGTATGTGCCTAGTGAGATCGGGAATAGTCGGTTGATATCGCCGTATTCGGAAAGCGTTTCGGCTATAAGCGATATCTACGGTAAAGTCCGGAAATTATACTAAATACACGAAATAAATTTGTATTTTTTTATTTAAGAGTTAAATTTGCTTATCTATTTAAGATTTAATAACTATACAATAAAAATATAAGTTAAATTAATTCGTATCATAAAATATTTGTGTTCATGACGTCACGGTTGTTGACATTTTCTTAGCAAAATGAAAGTGCGAAATAAAAGCGAGCGATTTGCAAAATCGAAAAAGAAGCAAACACCGATTGACAACGTTGCGTTCGATAACAATTATTCATTTACCGAGCTCTGCGATGGAGATCAGTATGCAAATGACTCACGTAAAAGCTATTCGCATTTGCTAAATGGCGTGAAAAGAGTAAGCAGAAGTGGGTGGGGGATGGAAGAAGATTGATTGACTCGTTGAGCTGGAGGTTTTGCAAATCAAATTACAGTATGGTCAGTTTTGTAATCTGTGTCCCATTCCTTTTACAATATATAACATTGTTGGCGAACTACAAAATAGCCTCAGTGGTTATTTGTATGTTGTTTGTGAAAACCCTGACTGTAGAAAAGTCAACCGTGTTGCTTATGGAAAGCAGCACCATCTCAAGATCAGGGGAATGCAATGCTTTGACGTAAATACCAAGCTTGGAGCAGGTATGCATGTCTTCATTTTTCAACCTGCCATTTATATCAATGTTTAATCATTGTACAATTGCCATTGATCTTTGGACTTCTAACACATGTTCAGACCCCTTAAAATTCCAAGTGTCATTCCCAGTGAATATTTGTTCATCGTGTAATATATATAAGCAAATATTCCGGTGTCCATCATATTCAGTTTGTTTTCAAATTTAGTTTCGCATTTGTGTTGTTAAATCCAATTGATTGCTCATTCATGATATTTAATAATGTAATGATGATACGAATGGATTCTATGAAAATACATGGTGACGTCATTATTAAGGAACTACGGCCTTATTTCGTTTTCATGTTCTTATTATTTTCAATTCTTCTTTCGGCAATGAAAGTCAGTTTGGGCAGGCCGGTGAAGGTAAATAACTTCCTAACCACTCTAAACATAACGCTTATTGCAAAAAGAAATCTTAAGAAGAAGGAGGCTCGTGCTGGGGAGACCATCAAGAAAATCTCAACTGCGTCGTCTAACAAGGCTGCCATTGATGCTTATGAGAAAGAAATAGAGTAAAAGTAAAAACTAACTTTTAATACAATGTTATTGACTATTCTGGTGCCAAATTTTAGTATTTTTTCTCATCAACTGTCTTCTTATTTCCTATTCCAGATGAACATGAAACATATTAATAATAGTTTTTTTATTAAAGGCTCTGTGTTCATAGTTTGGTAAAATAACATTTTTTTTAAAGATTTTTGGTTAGAACCCCAGGGCAGGCACATTATTAAAAAGATTTGTGATTGTTATAATAAATATTAAAAGCTATTCCAAATATAACAATTAAAAAAAAAAAAAATTCATTACTTTTAATAATAAATCTTATGAAGGAGCATAGGTATATTTAAATTCTGAGCTATTCATATAAATGGTGAATTCTTTTTACAAGCGATAATTTGAGTTCAACGACTTGTCAATATGTAATGTGCTTGTTGTGCTGAAAATTGATTTTTCTCATAACCAACGAGCATATAAGGCGTCAGAATAAAATTTAAAGGGGAATTATAAAATTCATGAAATTAGCATTGTGTGAATTTAATTGTGTATGTCAGTTGGAGGTACAGTAATGCCTGATATAACTCAGATTGCT
Organism: Dreissena polymorpha; assembly: GCF_020536995.1. Lineage (NCBI taxonomy): Eukaryota > Metazoa > Mollusca > Bivalvia > Myida > Dreissenidae > Dreissena > Dreissena polymorpha. Next base: position 16,078,672 of record NC_068363.1, on the reverse strand, counting down.
GTTGTGCATTTGAAGACGGGTTTTAAGTTTTCGACATATGTGAAGACAACAGTGCCAATTTCTTCCGAAGCTCAGAAAGTGATTGGCATCTCTGTTGATGATCATGGCATAATGCGTGTTAATGGTGGAAGTGTTGATAGTGTATCAATTAAAACTTCTCTACATGATTGTATGATGTGGCTTGCATAGTTTCCCAGAGCCATTTTTGTTGCTCATAATGGGCGCAGGTTTGATTTTCCGGTTTTGGTTAGTGCATTGCTGAACACATACTGTTTTGAAACGTTTTGTAATTGTGTTAACAGTTTTGTTGACTGTTTGCCGGTTTTCAAAAATCGTATCCTGGACAGTCACACAAACAGGAAGATCTAGTGAACGTGTTCTCCAGGCAACCTGCAACGCCAACAGTGCTCCTGATGATGTTGAAGCATTGGGATATCTGCTTAAAACATGTAAAATTACTGACAATATGGCTCACATCTAAACTGTTATTGCAATCCATAATTCAGTTTGTTTAAGTCATGAAAAGCCTTAAAGGCAAAGCACATTAGATTGTTAGACGTGCTGTTGCATAGAGGAACTCTTAAGCGAACAATAGCTGAAAACATTGCGGGATATTGACTGGCCTTGTGCCATTCGAAAGCCATATTTACTAGTTCCGGAGAGGATGACTTTAGGGATACTTTCATTGCTAAAAACAATGAGGTACTACCAAAAGTCACAAACGCAAAAAAAATATTTTATCTAAAGTGGTCCCTAAAATCGGTCAATTTTCAGTGACGAAAAGTGACAGAACGAGATAATATGGCTTTCAAATGACACGCGGCCAGTTAAAATCACGCAATGGCTTTATACTGACATTAAATTATGTACATCTAGTTGTCATTAATCTGGCTGTTTTTATTAAAATATAAGTTGTATATTATTGTGCTACATGTTTAAAGAAACATGATAACTTATACATCTTTATGCTACGTTATATTGGGACAACTTTGACATTTTGTGGTGAACTGCGCCTGTATTCATATGTTGCCTTTTGACTTTAGGTGACCTTAAGATTGTAATATTAGCTCGGCTGTTTTCGGAGAAAACTCCGAGGTATTGTCATAGCTTCTTCTTCATCGGCCGTTCGCATCCGCCGTTGTGCTAAAACCTTTACATTGGCTCTAAATTTAAAGTGCTTCCACCTACAACTTTGAAACTTCATATGTAAATGCACCTTGATGAGTACTACACGCCACACCTTTTTTGGGTCACAAGGTCAAAGGTCAAGGTTACTGTGACTCTAATATAAAACTTTAACTTTGCCTCTAATATCATAGTGCTTCCACCTACAACTTTGAAACTTCATATGTACATGCACCTTGATGAGTTCTACATGCCACACCCATTTTTGGGTCACTAGGTCAAAGGTCAAAGTCACTGTGACCTCTAATATAAAACTTTAACTTTGCCTCTAGCACCACAGTGCTTCCACCTACAACTTTGAAACTTCATATGTACATGCACCTTGATGAGTTTTACACGCCACTCCCATTTTTGGGTCACTAGATCAAAGGTCAAGGTTACTGTGACCTCTAATATAAAACTTTAACTTTGCCTCTAACATCATAGTGCTTCCACCTATATCTTTGACACTTGATATGTACATGCACCTTGATGAGTTCTACACAACACATCCATTGTTTTGGTCACTAGGTCAAAGGTCAAGGTCACTGTGACCTCTAATATAAAACCTTTACATTGGCTCTAAATTTAAAGTGCTTCCACCTACAACTTTGAAACTTCATATGTAAATGCACCTTGATGAGTACTATACGCCACACCTTTTTTTGGGTCACAAGGTCAAAGGTCAAGGTCACTGTGACCTCTAATATAAAACTTTAACTTTGCCTCTAACATCACAGTGCTTCCACCTACAACTTTGAACTTTCATATGTAGATGCACCTTGATGAGTTCTACACGCCACACCCATTTTGGGTCACTATGTCAAAGGTCAAGGTCACTGTGACCTCTAAAAAAATAAACTTCTGACAAGATTTCGCAGCCGAGAGTGGCATCCGTTATGCGATGCTCTTGTTAATGTATTATTATGTCAATATTAATTCAAAGTTAGCTAAATTTCTTTACATGTCATGGTTTATAACTGTAGCTTTTAATAAGCAACTAGACAACCCCCAAAACGAAGTGATATATAAATTTGTACTTAAATTCATTGCGTGAAAATGAATTGGGGTAGGCATACTCAAATTAAAATTTCTTGAGATAGGAACGGTAAAACTTCCTGAAATTTATTCAGTGTGTAGAAATATGCTGTGTTAAATAAATATGTACAATATATGCATTCGTCACACTACAAGTGACATAAAACGTAATTAAAGTGTCTTGTCACCGAACTATTTGTTGTCGTTTTTGCCATTTTATCCAGATAAGTGCATAAATTGGACATCAAAGGAACAATTCTTTGTCAATGACACTTTTTTAATTCTGTAACTTCTAACAAAATCCAGTCGAGTACGTTTATTAAGTTAATTGTCAAAATATGTGTATATCCCATTACAATAAACTATATATTTTGGATATAGGGTAAATCCATAGAAAACGCCCAACCGAGTCAAGTGGTAGGTGTATTCAACCAAATATAAAAAGTTAACCGGCTGGTAAAATTTTTAAAATTTTGCAATTAGTCGTGATTTACAATTTACTATGTGGAATAAATAACAAAGACAGTTTCTGGATAAAGTACCCATTAGGCTCCCACTACATTAATAACTTAGTTAGAAGGTATTTTTTCAAGCGGTTCCGTAGTGTAGTGGTTACACGCTCGCTTTACATGTTGGAGGTCCAAGGTTCGAGCCCCAGTAGAATCAAATTATTTTATTTGTGTTTTATTGTAACCATTTTTTGTTTTTATTATGCCCATGAATATTTGTGTGAGAGGGTGGGGGGTCGTAAACACATTAAAACCTTTGTTCAACTATCCTAGCAACCACCTAGTTACTAATAAAGGCGCTATAGAGCGCGAAGCGCGACACGTATTATTAATTGAAATAATGAGTCTTGATAAAGGAAGCAACCGCTTATCAATGAGGAGCACCATCACAGCACCCCAGTCTCATTACTATCAAGTCCTCCTACAGGTTTTCTTTTTAAGAACCACATATAGAAGGCCGCAGGCCTGACCCGAATCTTGCCAGTGGTATGGACCCTTTGGTATGGACCTTAAACCCCGCTCACTATCCAGCGTTTAAACTTCCGGGTTTACATTTAAACCGACTATTATTAGCTTATTAATATCTTAGTTAGAAGGTGATTTTTCAAGCGGTTCCGTAGTGTAGTGGTTACACGCTCGCTTTACATGTGAGAGGCCCAAGGTTCGAGCCCCAGTAGAATCGAACTATTTTATTTGTGTTCTATGTTAAATTTTTGTTTTGATTTAGATATTTTAGTGAAACGCTCTTTGGTTTTCTCTGGACAGGTATAGAAACGCAAGAATAATAAACACTTCTAACCCGTTTTAGCTGTATTATCACAAAGACACAATAACAACGTAATTCACAGTATATCCAATAAATCACAAGTAACAGACCTTAATTAACATCCAACACAACTGATCTTAAACACCTCAAAGCAACTCAACCTACACTAACAATCAAGTCCCTTTATAGCCCTAAATGATCCATTTAATCCCATGTACTAACAATCCTTAAAATACACATTGTCCTATAAATCAACATAAAACAGCTAAGTCCAGATTATCCATAACATCCATGATACTCCTATATAGTTCATAAATTCGTTACACTGCTCCCTCCTTAGGAGACAGAACTTCCACTGTTCGTAGTTCATTAACACATGTACTTATGCCTATAAAATGCAAAACGAATTAAAAATGCAAACTAAACTTTAACAGAACGCAAAATAAATTCATTCACTATGAATATTTTGACAAATAATAATATCAAGAGTTCATCATATTAAGCACTGATATTTATTAGTCTATTCCGTCCTGGAATTAACAGTAACTTATTGTCATGATATTGAGATGCATAATGTTTGAATTCGTCCTGAAACATCTCAAATAATTTCCAAGAAGTCACTTCTTTAAAGTCTATGGTCTCACTGTAGCCAATTGATGCCGTGCGCTTGATCTCGGTAGGGTTTCCATTAACAAGTTTTATGGTGCGCTGAAGAGTAAGGTTAATTGATGAAACAACATACTCTTCATGCTGATCCTCGTCGTTGACGTCATCAATGATGATGACGTCATCACTGTCATCGGCCTTACTTACATCCTCGTACCTAGGCGCTGATTCGTCGTCGGCAACCCCGCCATCATCGGCCGTATCCTGATTTACTTGGTCCTTAAAATCCTCGTCCATAGGCGCTGCTTCGTTGTCGGCAAACCCGCTATCGTTTACCGTGTCCGGTTCACTCACAAATGCTGCAGCCTCACCATGTTCATCCTGCAAAATAGTCCCATCACTCACTGCACTTGCAGTTTCATCACCGCACTGCACATTGGATGCAGTATTGTCACGTGTACTATAATCAAAAACAGTCTGCACAGTAATCCCCATGGGGGCGTCTAGCTCCTCCATAGCTTTTAAATAGTTTTCAAAAACTGGGATGGCTTCCAGACTTCCGTCATCAACACACGCTGATTGTGTCTCGTTCGCTGTAGGCACCTTCTGTCCGAAATTACAAGATGACACATCGACATGGTCAACATCACTATCCAATGTTTCAACAGCTGAAGATTGTTGTTGCGGCTGCTGAAACTGCTGCTGGGCACAAGAACTTTCTTCGATAATTCCAGTCACTAATCCTTCAAAGAAGCTTTCATCCGAACTAACATCACTGTAATAAACGTCACGCCACTCTTTCTTCGTCATCAATCGAGCATATCCACTTACACGTTTCGCTCTAGACGCATATGTCCATGTTTCCGTTCCAAATGATACCTCAAATACGATTGCCTGACAAACAATCCATCACACTTCTTTTCTGTACACACAAAGTACTTTTGCTCAGATGCGTGTCGTTCTTTTATGTGTCTCCTCATATTACTTTTAGTGCTGAATGTTTTCCCGCACGTATCACAACAATATCCCATTTCCACTAATAACACAAAGTCTTTGAAATGTTTCGTTTTTTTTAAAAACACGTCTTGTTCGGCTGAAAGTTGCACCGCTTCTATCACAAGGGCGTGCTGAACTGTTTTTCTGTTTCACGCCTTTTTCTGCCTGGAAAACCCGTGCTCGTGAACTGTCTTTCGCGCCGTTTTCTGCATGGAAATTCCGTGCTCGTTCCACTTCAGGTGACCGCTCCGATTGATCCAACTGATCTTCTTGTACAAACTGATCCGTTATGTACTGATATGCTCCTCTGCGGTCCGTTAGTCCGTCCGTACGATGTGCGTCTGTATTTAATTGATTTCCTCTCATTATATCGTGTAAGACAGTCTCATTTCTCGTTGAATGTTTATCTCCATTTTCCACAAAAGTTCTATTGTTTGTTTCTGTATTGTTCGGAATAAAATCTCGCACATTCGGTTGCTGTACCTCCGTTGTTTTATTGTGTTCTTGCAGGTTTGAATCACCATGGAATCTCTTAAGATTATCACCATTAACTATAACGGGTGGTGACGACTCTGAATAGCGAATTTTAAACAGCACATCACAAAGCTTTTCTGTTATAACCCATGGTCCGGTCCAGTGACGCACAATCTTCGATTTAACACCTTGGACCGTTTCCTTCTGATTTCTCATCACCAAATCTCCGACATCATAATAATGTATCTTTATGCGACAGTCATAATGCTTCTTTTGTCTTTCACTTGACTTTGCCAGATTTTCACGCACAAAACTAGACATTTTGTTAGGTTTTCTTGAAGGTCATTGACGAAACTTGGGATGCTATTTGATTGTTCTGCTGCTGCACTTTTTTGACACTCACTTCCGGTTTGAATATCTAATGAAACGACATTTCCGTCCCATATACTATTCGATGGGAACTATAGCCTCTACTTTCTTGCACTGAACTATTATATGCGATCACCATGTAATCTAGCAGCAAATCCCAATCTTTTTGATTTTCAGAGACATATTTCGATAACATATTCTGAATATTCTTGTTCATACGTTTAACTAATCCATTTGAGCGAGCATGAAGTAGTGTTGTTCTGCACTTGTTTATCTGAAGTAGATTACACATTTCACGGAAGACTGCACTTTCGAATTGCCTCACTTGATCCGAATGAATTTCACGAGGACATCCGTATCTTTTCACCCATCCTCGTACCACACAGTCAGCCACAGTTTCTGCCTGGATATTCCGGAGGGGAAATATTTACGTCAATTTTGAAAAATAATCCATAATCAATAACACGTAGACATTGGCACGGTCCGTTTCAGGAAAAGGACCAGCTATATCAATACCCACTCTTTCAAAACGTTCACCAACTACGTATTTTTGTAACAGATGTCTCCTGCCTTGGTTAGGATTATTCGCCTCACAACATATTCTACAACACTTTACATAATCTTCCACAGAACGGCGCATGTTCATCCAATAAAATGGACATGTTTTGGCCCTATTCATAGTCTTCTTTATACCAAAATGTCCTGACACTTTTACGTCATGAAGATACCATAATACTTTCTTCGCTTCTTCCTGCGGCAGGCATATCCGCCATGTTATGTCACTTTCCGAATACCCCCATTTGATACAGAGAAGTTCATTTTGTATCGCCAATAAGTCCCATCTTGAAATCCAAAATTTCCCACCAGCACTTTTATCTGCAATATCCGACCATGTCGATTTACTTGCTCCCGATCTAATTAAATTCAAAACATAGCTTATATCACTGTCTTCACGTTGAACACTATAGAGTGTTTGCTTGCTAAGAGAGTTCTCCGGTTCAGGTATATTTTCTGATTGATTTGGCCTATTCGCTTTCCGACATCGTTTTCGTCTCACTCGTGGTATTGGCATCTCTACTTCAACATCATTTTCATCTGTATTCCCAAGGGCACTTATATCGACTACCACTGTTGGTTCTTTCTCAAATTGTAGATGCTCTGCTTTCTCTAATGACATATGACACTGTTTACATTCAATTACATCACCTCTGCTTACTCTAGACAGAAAATCAGCATTTGAATGTTTCGATCCTGGGCGGTGTTCTATATCATAATCAAACTTACTAAGTTGCTCCAACCACCTGTGCACTTGACCATCCGGATCTTAAAACTGCTGAAGCCACCTCAATGAAGCATGATCCGTACGTATAAGAAATTTCCTACCCAACAGATACTCTTGGAAATATTTAGTAAAGTACACTAGAGATAACATCTCGCGCCGTGTAACACAATAGTTCTTTTCCGCTTTATCGAGCACTCTACTCCCGTACGCTATCACTCTTTCAACACCTTGTTGCTCCTGTGATAAAACAGCTCCGATCTCATAGTTACTGGCATCGCAGTCTAAAATGAATACACCCCCTTCGACATCAGGATATGTGAGAATTGGTGCTGATGTAAGTTTGCACTTTAAACTTTCGAACGCTTTTTCACAATCTCCATTCCATTCCCACACAGCCATTTTCTTTGTGAGATCATATAAAGGTCTTGCTATAACAGCATAGTCTTTCACAAACTTCCTGAAATACGACGTGAAACCAAGGAAACTACGTAATTCAGTGATGTTCTCCGATGTTTTAATAGAAGTCACAGCTTCAATCTTGGATGGATCAGGCCTTCTTCCATGTTGTAAAACAATATGGCCGAGAAACTTTGCTTCTTTATAAAAGAAATGACACTTGCTGGCTTTAAGCTTCAGTCCAGATTTCTCTAGCCTATCAAACACTTTTTCCAAATCTGTCAAATGAGTTTCAAACGAACGGCTGTACACAACTATATCGTCTAAGTAGAGGACAAGTATATCCCATTGGAGCCCAACACATACTTTCTCTATGATACGCTGGAAAGTCGCCGGGGCGTTACACAATCCGAAATTGTATATTGGTATAAGCCCCCTGTTGGCGTTGCGAAAGCAGTCTTTGGTTTATCCCGTTCTTCCAATGGAATCTGATGATATGCCATTTCACAATCTAAACTTGAAAACCATTTTGCACCAACTAATGAATCAATATCATCTTGTATTCTTGGAATTGGGCATGCATCCTTAACAGTTCTACTGTTCAGTTTACGATAATCAACACACATTCTCCAACTATTATCTTTCTTACGAACCATCACAAGTTGAGAACTCCAAGGTGTCTCTGATTTTTCTATGAATCCTTTCTTTTCGAGCTGTTCAATTTCTTCTTTGATGGCTTTGCGTTTGAACAATGGAATCTTCCTAGGTGCATCTTTCATTGAAGTCTCATCCGTTAGAGTTATTTTATGTGAACCGACATTTGTACGGCCCACTTCTCATGGCTTTGCAAACACATTTTGACGTCGAAACAGTAGTTGATGAAATTTGTCGGACTGATCGGAATCAAGATTTTGCTTGCCATCTTCGAATGTATTGGTTAAATATTGCGGCAAATCACAGCGTGTTTGTTCAGTAACACGATACACTGTTGAGTCCTCATTTGAATCATATTCAGCAATCTATTGAATTGGTTTGAATAATGCAATCACTGTTCCTTTTGGAATCATTACAGCTGAACTATTCGGATTTAAAATCCTGGCATGGAAAGTATTTCCATAACCAACTAAGACCCTAGCAACTAACATGCTATGCTGTTCCACAAATTTACTATCTTGAACAAGGAATCCTTCTCTTTCCGCCACGTCACCTTTCACCTTTGAGTTTACTAGTACTTCACAGCCTGCCGGTACCTCACATTTTTCCGTTGTACATACTTGCGAAAGTTTCCTTCCAGATGAAGTAAGCGTGTTTTCAACAACGTCATTTACAACATTTATGAGAAACTCTCTATTACTATAATTGAAATTGCACTAAAATTTTTCAATGAAGTCCTCTCCTAATAAATTTTCCGTTACACCACCAACGATAACTGGAAAGAATATCTCGGTATCCTGGAAGTTAAGCACTACCAATGCCTCACCATCACAAATCACTTCATTCCCATTAGCAGCTTTGAATTTGCACCTTGTTGTCTTAAGTCCAGGCCTATTTCGATAACGAATGCTTTTAAATGTATCCGATGTAATAAATTTTCGTCTCGCACCTGTGTCAATTTTCCAGTTTATCTGTTGATTACACACCTTTCCTGAGACTGTCATTCCTTTCTTCAGTCTAACTCGGATGTACTTCAAATTATTGTCACTCACGTCACTTTGTTGAGGTCTTTCTTTAATGTTCAGTTCGACCGTGCTCTGACCTCTCGAGACGGTCGATCCGAGTTTTCCGATGAATCCTTGGGATCCTGATTGCTCGGAGATTCCCATTGATCCTTTGGATTTGAATCATCTCTACCCCGTCCATTCCAGTTCCGACTATTCCAAGATGAGTTGCCACGCCTTCCACGGCCACGAAAACGTCCTAAGTGAAAAACACGTACACTGTTGTGGTCAGCTCTTTGTTTTTCACGTTCTGTCTGTCTTAAACACTCCTCTTGAATTGCAGCTGTAACCGCGTCTTGCAAAATTTTCGGTCTGGTTCTTTTCACTGAGACTCTAAAGTCGGCTGAGTCGTGGCAATTTGAAAGAAAAGTGTTCAACGACAATTCCCCTACTAGTTCTGAACAGTCTGGATAGGCTTTCCTCAGAAGATCCTCAATGGATTGGGCAAATTCTCTGTATGTCTCGTTTTTCTGCTGTCTTCTCAATCTGGCATCTGCTAAATAGCTTTCCTTCATATTGATTATGCCAAATCTCTGTTCCATTCTTGAAAACAGTAGGTCGCAGTCGGATTGCATTATTGACGGTAATCCGTAAGCAAAAGCTTCAGCTTGACCACGCAGGGAACACAAAAAGGTTCTCCTAGACTCCTCTTTGGACCAATTATTCAAAGTGGTCAAATTATCGAAGTACCTTCAAAAATCATGCCAAACATCACTTCCAGTTCCACTGAATGTTCTACGACACGGGAAATCACGGGACGAAGACTTTGCAGTATACTGCTCCTTTCTATCAACATTGTGCACATTTGATCTCCCAACATTTGATACTTCATGATTCACGACACCAGAAAACTTATTATCAGTCCCTAATGGACGCTCATAGAAACAGTCATAACAGAGAAGCAACAGAGACGATACTAAAATTGCATATACCAGCACTAGATGTGGCAAAAATTCTTTTAAAGAAACCATCGCCCTCTCCAAAACATGTGTATGGATCTCCAGAATACTATTTCTGTAATACTGGAGTAGCACAGCAACCAGTACGACTATCACCCAGAATGTTACAAACTTTATCCATCTTATTCTCTTTGGTCTGCCTGTGACAACTGGTACACTGTCCTTTTTATTTTCAAATGGGAAACAAGGTATTCACGTCACTATCAAAATCATCTGGGAAAAATACTTGACTTATTCCTGAATCTTTGGATGGAGCACGTGGCTTCAGATCCGTTGAATCCGAGTTATACCCTATGGGAGTCGAACATGCGGTCGGAGAATTTATACTCGGCTTCATTTTGACATCCTGCCCGTTCTGATCTGAAATACTTTCAGGGGTGGACATCCTGGCCAGTAATGTTCACCGTTAATCACAAATCACAGAACTTCGAGAATACCCCAACGTAGATTGTTCGTGAAATGCAATTATCCACATAGGAATTGCATCCCACCGCTGCCAATATTGTAACGCTCTTTGGTTTTCTCTGGACAGGTGTAGAAACACAAGAATAATAAACACTTCTAACCCGTTTTAGCTGTATTATCCCAAAGACACAATAACAACGTAATTCACAGTATATCCAATAAATCACAAGTAACAGACCTTAATTAACATCCAACACAACTGATCTTAAACACCTCAAAGCAACTCAACTTACACTAACAATCAAGTCTCTTTATAGCCTTAAATGATCCATTTAATCCCATGTACTAACAATCCTTAAAATACACATTGTCCTATAAAGTCCAGATTATCCATAACATCCATGATACTCCTATTTAGTTTATAAATTCGTTACATTAGTTTAAATAAATACGTCGTTTTATTGTAACCATTTTTTGTTTTTATTATGGCCATTAACAAATATGTGTGAGAGGGTGGGGGGGGGGGTTCGTAAACACATTAAAACTTTTACAGTGTTTTCATATCAATGAGTACTCAACCCCTATCGCAAATGAGCAACGTAAGAATAAGTTCAGAATCATCTCCCCTGGAAGTTGAGAAAAATATGAAATAACGCTTACAAGATGAAGCAGATTTTTTAAAACCTACACAGTTCTGTTCCATTAATGATCACTGCACACGGATGCCAGTAAAAAAGGAAACCAATGTAAATAAAATGAACTATGAAATATTTGGGGATTACAACACAAAATCATAGATAATGGTTATTTGTGGGTTATAACACAAAATCATAGAAAATGGTTATACCAGTATCTTTTTCTATTTTGTTTAAAATAATCGGCCAATATATTAATATTTACAGTAGAAAAACAATCGTTCCATGTAACTTCATTGAGTGCCTTTTACACTGAAATTCCTGACGCCCTTTGATGCTTTGCATCAATACTTATCTTGTACATTTCCTTTAACGGACGTGCCAACATACTTGTACAAAGTATTTCCAATTATAAACATTTATAAATGCATAATAATTTAGTTTATTTGATAAATGTTCAAGTTATTTGTATTGAAGTAACATGTGTCAGTTAATCCAATCGACTAAATTCTATATGGAAACTCATTAAACATGGAGCTATGAAAATAAAATATGAAAATATGTAACTTGTATCGATACCTGTAGTAAACAAATGCAGGAAAAGCCGTGTGTGACATAAACATTAAAATAAATCTTATCTGGAAGGGTCATCCCACCCGCATCCACCACAACCGCGGTCATAAATTTAACGAAAGTCCTACTTAAGCATCTAGAATAAGAGGAAACGGTTGCGTTATCGGTAAAATAGTAAATCACCACACAATAAACTTATGTAACGCGCTATGATTAGAACTTACGAACTCCTCGTAAACAATTTCTCCATGGGAACGTTTATCCTAGCAAAATGATTAACCGTTACTAAGTGAACATACTTATGCTGTTGGGTGATAACTGACTGACAGCGGTGTGTGTGAGCTAAATATTGTCATGAACAATCACCCCAGTTAGTTACAATTGCGACCCTGGTCATGTGATTAGCTCAAGTGCATGACATGAAATCACAAAATGCTTGTCAATTCTTAAAATTTACTCGAATATATATATATTATAATATATATATATATATATATATATATATATATATATATATATATATATATATATATATATATATATATATATATATATATATATATATATATATATATAATATATATATATATATATATGATAGATAAACCTATGCCGTGCACAAAGAGTTCTGTAATCAAGGTGCCTGAACCACGTGACTTTTTCGGCTATGTGTGGGACAATCGGATGTAAACAAAACGTCGCTTCAGGTAACGTTTTTGATAATTTCTTCATTATTTCAAAACCATTTTCAAAAACACAAAGACGAGTGCCCGGTCATTGTCAAAAGACACAACTTTGGTAAGTTTGCGCTAAATTAATTAAGTAATTTTCCCAAAAAGTGCAACCGCGTGCTTGAAAACATATGAAGTGAAATGCTATGTGTTATGAAGCGGTAAAATGCAAAGAAACTAACGCATTTTCACAAGTTATCGAAATATCAGCTCTCGAGTCAAAGGTGACAATTTCTTATTGAAGGTGGTAAGCTTTTGACAGATTTATGAGATCTGTTTTAGTCTCAAGTTTAATAAGTGACTGCAGTAATTGTATAATATTTGAACAGTATTTTACTCACGGCTTGCTCAACCATCTATTTAAATTTGTAAAAGTCTGTGAGAGTTGCCATCTAAAAATATAATATATATAATGGGTTGAACGCGCGTTGTAAAACACGTTCACATAGCTTGCAAGGTTTTAATGCCCTAAAAAGAACACTTCCTATCAAGTTGATCAGCACAGCTCGCAGACGGTAGTTCTTATTAACACAAAAACTTGTCCCATAAATAAGTTTCTTGGACTCTTTAAGGAGGAAACTTTTATAGCTGACAAAAAAAATCTTTGAGTTTGGCTATAAGTCACATCTGAATACAAATACATACTAAGCAAGACGTGTGTCGATTGGATACGAAAGTCCCCACATTCCTCTTTTGTCTAAAAACTCCACGTATGTTTTTTCGTCCGTTGAATTTTTGCCCATTACAACAGTATTTCAGTCATGACACAACAATGAGTTTATCAACTCATACTTTCCTTTTGCAAGCGGGGTTACCAGAGCTTAGAACAAATACTTGTGTCAGTTAATTACGACGTTCCTGTTTTGAATCCGATAAAGAAGGAGAATCGCAACAGATAAGAGTTAATTATCAAATGCTTCAAATGATATTTGGCCGGACCGGGGATCGAGCCCGCAAACTGTGGATGTGAAGTCCCCTGATGAAAAACGGGAGAGTCCTTGGTGCTTGACACTCATCTGAGACTTCAGTGAATTGAACCGTTCTAAGCAGCTTTACTGACTCTTCCAAAACCATCATAAAACAAATCATATAATCCTCTATAATAACTTTTGAACTAAAATGTGACTTTAAGAGTGTTCAAAATGTTTTGCTTAAATTATACAACGACATTTTAGCCCCCTTGTGACATTTTTTCAACGGGCCATTTTAAAACTAAGCAGAGACACTATTTAAGAAAGTTAACCTTAAGGTGGAGCAGAGGCATAAAAAATGGTAAAGGACCATCATACAAACGTACATTCCAATACCAAACCTCAAGACTTTTCGGATTTATATATTTATTTTTTAAGTTGTCACTTCATGTACATAACCAAATTACAAGTTCACCCCGGGGTTGGCCTATTTTGACCTCGTAAACATATTTTTTTAAAAACTTGTAGAGGGCCACAATACAATTGAGTATTTCAAGAACAAAACCACTGTCCCTTGAGATTTTCTGAATATAAAAATAAAAGAAAGACACGATAGCCGAAATGCGGACCAATGGTGAACCCATGGGCGTTTAAAAAAACTTAGTGGCAAACAAGCATACACATGTATATAAGTATTTTTAATATGTTAAAATGAATTTTCATATTTGAAATAACAACAGGTCTATTTGGTCTTTAATCGGCCACCTGAGTTCAGGATATCTTAATTGGTAAACTTGACCTGGTGACCTACTAATTTTATAGCCATTCGACTTAGATTAAAACATGACATTGATTTTGTCAATATTTACATTCTAACAACTCTTTTTTAATCACGATTAAGATAGTGCTTCTAGACTGCCAATAAGTATTTATTAAAGACTTTATAAGACTTGACCTCGGGATCTAGGGTTTGGGAACGCTTTACCAAGATTCGAATAGGCTTGGATATTGACACAATTAACATTCTGATCAAATTTCAAATGAATTAATAAATTTGGCCTCAATAGTGGAAACGAGGATTTATGTGACAAAGATGTATTATTATATATTAAGTGTTTCCACGCATATGACCCAGAACTTAACTTATCCGTAACAGTGCTCAGACAAACATTTACACCAAGGTTTCAATAAGATTCAGCCTAACCATTGCCTTTAACTAGAAAACGAGCTATCTGTTGACTACACAGAGCCTTAATTGTTTGAAGACTGTACTTGATGACATAGTTTGGACAACATTGTACCGAGATTTTTCATGGCTTCATTATTTTTAATACTAACATTAGGAAGATGTGTCATCAAGATCAAGACGCTATATAACGCCGAACACAATTATCAATTGAGTACTCTTTGACAAAACTATTTGCCGTTATCATCTGCAATTATCATCATCAAAGTTTGACTTAAAGATTGTTAACGTGGTGTCATAAAACTAATAAGATATCGTAAGAACAAATATTCCGACCAAATAAGATAGGAGCAAAAATATAACTTAAAGAGTTTTAATAAGCTTTTTTAAACTTGATCTTGTGACCTACTATTTAACTCATTTCAACGGTTCCTACCTCGGTATATCATCGAGGGAAATGTTCTTATCAAGTTTAATGAGTTAGACAATAAATAGGGCATATAGAGTATTCACAAACAAAGTTCCAACATAATCATATATGGAAAACTGCCCTGCCCCCTGCTTGCAATGATTATTTACAACTCAGCCGATGTATCATTAGAATCGACGTTTGAATTTAAATAACACTTCTTGAGTGTAAAGAAGCAGTTTCTTTAACTTATCATAAAGACACTTGAAAAGACGTTTAATAAAGAATCAAATGTGTATGGCCTTCCTTATAATAAAAAATAAGAGATGACTAATCGCTTAATGGAGTAGCTGCCTCAGCTTTATATATATAGAAAAAAGAAACATTCAAAATATATTTGCAAACTGGAGCACATATGCGTTCCCAACATTATTTTTTATCTTTATAACAGTTTAATAAATCATGTCGTAAATCCTTACTTCTAATGACCCTTGGAATGTTTAGTTGGGTTTTTGTTTCGATATAGAACGTCGTTATGTACAATACTTTCCTAACAGTTATGCTGCATTTTCATTACCGAGTGCGTTTTACTGCAGTATATACAGTTCATCAAAGTTTACATTCATAGCTAGGCAAAGGATTCATTAGGAGCTCGTAGCATCAGCAACAATATCTTCAAACGCTGGCCAGGAACACAATTAATAAACATCGAACGGACGATGAACGTGCTATGATCGGCAAGTAGTGTTAAATATCCGAAAACAAATGTGCTGACATTTCGGTAGTAAGCACACAATAAAGCGTGTGACAGTTTATGAAAAGTATAAAATGAGCGCTATGTAGTAGGCATAGAGTCACAACCATGGACCATTTGGATACCGTTCTAATGAACACCGACTGTGAATGTGTACCTTCAGT
The DNA here is from genome assembly GCF_020536995.1 of Dreissena polymorpha. Classification (NCBI taxonomy): domain Eukaryota; kingdom Metazoa; phylum Mollusca; class Bivalvia; order Myida; family Dreissenidae; genus Dreissena; species Dreissena polymorpha. Next base: position 16,062,627 of record NC_068363.1, on the reverse strand, counting down.
GACCGGTTGAAGTTGGCGACCCCAGTTACATTCTGGTCTGTGCGTTGTTCATGTCCCTGTTAGTATTGTCTTGTGAATGTGCTGTCTTGTCTAAGCATTTGTTTTGTGTCTCGCTGTTAGCCGATAAGATACTGTAATAGGTAAAGGACCTAATAGTATAAAAAGGTATCTCTTCTGCTGGTGCAGCGGTAAACTTTCTGGGTCTTTTCTGGACTTTGGCGTCCCATTTATCTTTCAATTACCCTCGTTGGGAATTCGCTGTGTATTTGATTAAAATGTAGATAAACACATATATGCAAACATAAATGGTACCGAAAAGAACACAATAAAATCAAAACTATGAAACGCCTTGCCTCAGTTATCCGTATAAAATCAGCAGTAATATATGCCCCTTTTTCTATATATTACGTCGATATACTAACTGATAACACAAGTACATTAATCCGACAGGATCACATATTACTTTTATCATTTCAAAATATCCCTATATACATTCTAAATATCATGTGCAATTTGTATTTATTTATATATTATGTGAAACAATCCTTGTAATTATAAAAAAACACTAAATATGCCCTTATAGAAAGTTTATTTGTCACTGAAAGATTCGAAATAGCGATATATTTTTGAGACCATCATTGTACAAAATTTCTAAATACGCATCTGTGATTGTGTATTATGTTGCACATTAAATAACACATTCGGCATTTTAACAATAAACGAAGATGCTGTGAATTTGTAATTTTCAAGTGTTTATGCAAATCGAAGATTATTATGTATTCGTTTGTTTATCTTATACGTCAAAATATTGTAGTAACAAACTACCTACACGCATCTAATGAGCATTCTCTATAATTGACTTCATAGTTTTGTTTATTCATCCCAAGATTGCGGTATCTTCAACGCTGATTATTGTCTAAAATGAATCCATCATAATAAATTTTCATGTCGAAACTTGAGCTAATTTATTGTCTACGGCATGTTCGCGTCATTTTAAGTTGTATCAGATATGGCCAACGCTCAAATATAAATACAGGCCGATTGAAATGCAGCTTTATGTCATGTGACGTGTGGAACACTTGCCTGCTTCTGGCAAATGAATCTGCCCTTTGCCTCAAGTACTATGTCGCATTATTGGAAACGTGCGCTGTGGTTAGCCAAACACTTTCACTGCATCAAGTGGAGCATCAAAATGTTTGGAAATCTGTTGAAAGTAGTACGCATTTGAGAAATGTGGGAGCGCAACAAAGAAATCCAAATTCGTGAAAGTGTTTGGCGAGATTAAAATGCCATATGCAGAAATGTCACTTATATCTGCTAAGGAACTTTTTGAATGCCTAGCATTTTACATCCATGATTGTTGGTTTGTAAAGTTTGAAGCCAATGGATCAGGCTCGGGCTCATGTGACCTGTTCAACATACGAGACACGTATTACACCAGCCTGTAATTCGTGAATATTTCACATCTAAACAAAAATGTAAACGTACATAAAAAACATTAACATGTTTGTTTAGCATACCATTTATCGTATTGATATGCTTAAACGGTTATATGTATATTACTTTAAGGATTGTGACGAATATTCTCATTTATTGATATTATTAATATTACCCTCTTCTATATGGGATATACAGTCTGCATTTGAAATATTTCACATATGTATTTATAATTGTTATTCCCATGACCACACAATTTAAAAGGATGCTAAAAAGCATTCGTCTATCGCTTAGTTATAACCCTCAACTAAACATGGTTTCGATATTAGCTTGCATGCATGCAAACTGTAAAATTGTGCTTACTTTTGTTTCTGTCAGGTGATGAACCAAAACACCCTTTCAGTGCGATAAATGTCTTCAAACAGAAAACTGTGTCTGTGTTTATATTTAGTAACACAGGCATGGAAATTAGGCATATTAATAGATAAATTATAGAGTAAATTAGATTATCATTATGAATCCATTTTGTTCCTTGGTAAGCTATTAATGTTTGGTCATTATATACATCCGAATATGATCATGTATCATTCTACAATACTTTGTCAGAGGCGGAGGAATGCCTTCAAATTATAAACATGTGCTTATTGTTATTTTATTATATTTCAGTGTCTATTATTGTTCGGAACATATGTTTGAACAATTTACTTCCTGATAAATGTTATGCCTATGTTATCGAAAAGGTTTTTGTTATTTAAAATGACGTCAGTGTGTTATTTATATATCAACAACTATTTTATTTTGAGCTGCACATTTAGGATGATTGCTTATTGCTATGACATGATAAGTATTCGTGAATTTTGTTTTCCCATACTATAAATTCTTATAATTATAATGTTATTACTTGATGATCCAATTAGTCTGACATAGGAATGTAAACAGTTTGATTATTATAATATAATAATATTATGAGTTCACTATTTCGCTGCATCATGTATACAATTTAATTTATTGTAATAATCGTTTTCTTACAAACGGCATCGTTTGCATGGTTTTGAAGTTCTGTACCATATAGTGTGTTGTTTTTTTATTGTGATAATAAAACATGTACGTGATACAATTTCTGTCATTTAAGAAACATTTGACATTATAAGAAGCTTAACTAAACGTGATGATGATTATTGTATTTTACCTTAATACTCAAGTATATAATGAATTGATTTTCAAGACGATTTCGGCAGGCGTTTGCGTGTTCTATGCGAAGAAATTGTGCAATTTTTTCGAGTTGATTTAACTATTTTAATATTGAAAAGTGTGGTGTCGAATAATGTGTATTACATGTAGTGTTTTAAATTGCTATCCAATGTTGTTACTAAAAAATGAAACGCAACTAATAACTGGCAGAACATTCGGAAATAACGGCTACTTACGTTCAGTGACGTTTTATTGGCCTTGTTAAAGAAAATACTTGCGAATTATCTAATTGGCAATAACTATTTGAATCCAGATCATTAATATTTGAACATTCGAGTAATTGTGTCACTCCCTAGTATTGCACTGGTATATACTTTTGCATTTTGTTATCAGGATAACACATAGTTGCAAACTTCGTAAAATAACATGCAATTTGAACATAGCGAATTAACAGTTTTCATTTAATTTCTGTATATTATCAATACTCCATTTAACAGGTCTATCACCTTGCCAATGTTTTTGTTGGAGTGTTAGAAGACAAAACATGTGACGTTGCCAGAGACTTCTGTCAGACGCTGTGGGAAACCAAGCCATCGCCAACAGCACCGCCAAGGTGGATAGAATGCACAACCTCATGTTTCCTAAAACCACCTGGGTAGGAGGCCAGAAAAATCGGACAGACTAAAAATGGCTATCCGGAGCGGTTGTGACGCCTGCTCTTATAGTAGACGAAGGAGTAGCGTGTCTGACGCTTTATGAAAGACAAATAGACGATAGGTACTGCAATTTAATTTTGAAGTCATTTCTTGAACTTTATACAATTGTATTCTTGTAATACTAAAAGGTTCCAAATTTGGCTAGATACACTGTTTATATGTGATCTAAAATGAGTTTTTGTAATATCTTTAAAGCTAATCAATAACTAAATTAAAAAAAAAATCAATTGTATACTATAACGCGTTGTGAATAGACATAGACAGTAGCGCGAAGTATCGTTCGCAGGGTTAATTTATTATGAATGGCTATCATAAACGTTCGTACGCAAAACAAATAACATTTCCATACCAAAGAAGAACACTAATTGGTTGTTCATCAAGTGACGTGAAATTAATCAAAATAAACTGCCTAAAATTATGAAAGCCATTTTGTTCTAAATATCTCGGGATATTTGCTTAACTTAAATACAAGTTTAGATCAAGTTTCATGATTGGGCAAATAATGTGACGTCTTGCTTGTAAACGATATATTCCACGTATTTGGTATTAAATCCTCGTTTTTGAACTCGCGTGACACAGTTAAGACTATCTGCATAATTATCCGATTAGATGTTGCCTTTAGAGTAGAATACTAATAATTGTAATACTGGCTTATTTAAAGTGTTCTAAAAGACATTTTGAGTGTTGATTAAACCTACATGTACAGCTATAATAATACATTCCTTATTGTGCATGTTTAGTAAAGTGTTTCGTGAATACGAGTACAAACGACGACCAAGACCAATCGTTTAGATAACAACTTCGGAAGTCCTTCTGACTTACGAAAAACATGTTTAAAGCAATAGCTGCGAAAATAAAACAGCGATTTTTGTTCATTAATTGACACTAAATCAAATGCCTTTTTATAAATACTAACATGAATTAAACACGAGCATACGATAAAAATGAGGAAATACTTAACAAAATGAGTAAATACATTTAAGAAAATTTGCACAATGTGATGCATGTGTAAAAGATATATAACATACATCATTAAAGAAGAAATCTTCACAAATACTAGTTCTTGTACTCATACCATTTTGCAAACTCGGCAAGAAGACATAATACTTACTAGCAATATTCACAAACAACGTATACGAAAGTCAAAAATGGCCTCCTAGAATTGTATCATTGAATGGAGACTTGCACTACAGAGGGTTGCTTCAAACAAATACTGTAGATAAAGTTGACAACTGTCAGTTTATCTCTGGTAAACGCCCTTTCAAGCTCTGCTCCAAGTTGCCCGGGCTAAAGATGACTTTACAGTTGATTTCCACGCTGTTAAGAAACACATTTTAAAATAATAACAACCAATATTAACAATTACTTATTACTAAACAGATTATAAATATTGATAACAGTAAATGAGCAATACAAGTTATTAGCTATTCGAATATAGTGTATTTAAACTTGTTTTCTTTTAATGTAGATTGTTTAAATATATTATTTTAAGATCTGCATATACACACTGATTTAAATGACGCTAAACAAAAATCAATCTCAATTGTGAGTTGACAAGAAAAAAAGTTAAAATCGAATGTAAATTTTACGATTGATGATACAGGAATACATAATAATAACGTAATGTATACATATGTGACTTAACAAATGACTGGAAGTTTCACCCGTGAAGGGGCATGTCTTGCGACGTTTGAATACTTATGGTAAAAGCAATCATCAATTGATACTTCAAGAGAAATATGATTGTTTTTGAAGGACTGACATTTCAGGCACATTTGCTTCTAGAAATGCAGTCACATTGAGAGTTTTGGTGGGGTCTTTTGATAATGTCAGTTATCCGCTTGATGAAATAGGACTTCTATGTTCCATGGACCATAAATTAACAGTTTGTGCCCTTCCACTGCCATTTAAACACCTACATGTTTCTCTTCGTAAAGGGACAGTGTTCATGCTATATTTCGCGAATTGTAAATAAACATGGTTCTCGTTTTCAGGTATTCGGTAAGTTTGGAATCTTGCCTGTCACCATTTAAGTCAAAACCCGACAATGAACGCGAAGCATAAAATTAAATTCCACACTTGCATACAATCTAAAGCATCATTAAACGTCGACAGCAATCTAAGTTGAAGTTACATTTTGCAAACCTCCGCGCAGATATATGACTTATTTCGAGCATATTTCGATATCAAATCCCGGCCATTATAACCAACCACTTGATGATAAAAGCAACGTGGTACAACATGGCGTCTCACAGTGTAAGTAGTGTCGCTATATGTTTTAATATCAACCGTAAATTGCGCACACATTCCCGAGCATAAATCATGAACAATCTAACTTGGGTTACTCGACTCGACTTGAGCAGTATTGTAATATTTCTATAATATTCGCAGATGAGTGATAACTCTACTGAAGCCGCTAAATTTTATAATGAGGGAAGAATGAAAATTATATGTAAATATATTATATCAAGTATTATATATGAGCCGCGCTCTCGGAAACCGGGCTTAATTCAAGTGCGTAAAGTATCGTCCTAGATTTACCAGTGCAGTCCGCACATGCTTATAAGGGACGACACTTTCCGCTTAGACTGGATTTTCTTAATGAAGAGACTTATGTTTACTAAAAATTCCATAAAATCGGAAAGTGCCGTCCTTGATTAACATGTGCATGTTGCACATCTTTATCTTAGACGTCACTTTTCGCATATAAAACAAGTTTTTAAACATCGAGGCTGATATATATTGCTTGCACTCTGGTATTTAACCAATAAATAAACTTAATGCGTTGCACACGTTTTGTCGGCAAATGCAGGAGAGTCGCCTTTAAAAGACAAAAATCATGTGAAAGTATATTCGTTGTTTAAAGAATTCAATTAGAATCATGTGTTGTGACCACCTTAACGTACGCGTGTTCGTTGTTACTGAACAACACTCGCAAATGCAATGTAACATGCATCTATGCCTTAATAATTAACTGATTTAGTTTAAGATCCTTTAACTGAAGCAGTACACAGTTTTGCTGTGTAGTTATTATTTCATTCGTTTAAGTTTTTGCAAACTTGTCGGTATATAAGATTTGAACCCATCTCGTTTGTAAAGCCGCTGTAAGCAAAAACATAAAAAAAACTCTGATATAGCAGCAATGCTCAAAACACTCGAGCAATTTTTAGATGACATGCTATATCAGTTATATAATTATTGTTCCAATCTCACACGACGCAATACGAACTTTCATTTTTACGAACCATATCGATGAACAGAAAACATTTTTCGTAATCATTTTCTTTTGTTTATCAAGCAAGTCTTGCAAAATGTGGATTCAGTCAAATGCTTTTAATTCAAAGCTGAATTCCGATATAAATGCGGGCCAAGTCTGTATTCGATTTGATGTAGTTTTCCTATACATTGTTGTTATTATTGTTATCACCCTCGGCCTGCGCACCTCCGAAAGATGTCGTGGAGAGCGCCGAAACATCTAAGGACGGAGGACTCCATTTGAAGAAGAGACTGATACATGGACATTATTCATTGTTTATAGGTAATTGGAATCGCATGACACGGGAATATGATAAGTATGTTACCATTTTATTATGAACTGAACACAGACATATACACAGAGCTAGATGTGGTGTATGGTTGCTTTTTGTTCAAAATCGTTTGCACGGGTGTCGCAATATTTCCAGTCTATCAATATAAAATGCAGAGTTGAATTTATAGCCGAAATCAAAGCTAGGTTTTTTACTTTTGTATTCAATGCAAAGCTAAATTCGAAGCTAGAGATAGAAATGTTATAGACATATCGCGGTAATGAGGTGCCGTTTATGTTTTTCTGCATTGCAGAGCTCAACTCAGAGTTGAATGCGAGAAAGGGCTGCACTGATTGTGAGGTACTGAAGAATTATCTTTTTTTTATTATTCAATATCATACATACAATGTAAACATGTATATGATCATACAAAATAGTGATTGTACAAAGCAATAAAGTTCAGACATGTTATACAAGATATGCTAATATATATATATTTTTAGAGAGAAAAGAAAAGAACAACAGAGGAATAGTAATGAAAAATGATGAGTTGTATAAAGTCGGAAGAAAGCATACTGGACTTGTGTGTTTTGTTGTATATTCACAATGATCTTGTCTGATTGAAAAATAAAAATGAAAAAAAAATAAACAAAACTATTTTAGAGAGATAAACTAACATTAGAGTGAAATGTATATGTGGACAAAAACATTATGAGAATTTAATCCGATTCCATTTTTGTTCAAAGATTTGTAATGTGTCATTACTGAGGGCTATTTCTTTCTCAATTTGGATTTTTAGTTTAAGACTATGGACAAAACAATTAAAATTTGGTACTTGTTTTTTGTACTTCATGTATAATATAAAATATTTCATCAATATAACCATAAAATTCACAATTTTTTTACAGTCTATTGATTTCAATGAGTTAATTCCGAAACTTACATTTAAGAAAGATAGTTTAACGTTTAGTTGATGTTGTTCAAGAAAAGATATTGATTGATTCCAAATAGGCTGGATGTGTTTGCACTCCCAAAAAAGATGTTCTATAGTTTCAATGTTTTCACTGCAGAAGTCACACATATTTGAGTTAGATAATTTGCATTTAAAGAGATATTTATTTGTAGCTATAATTCTATGGATGTATTTATATTGAAAATTTCTCAGTGTGCTTTCAATAGTTGCTTTATATGGCATGGTAAATATGTGTTTCTAATTAAGTTCATTTTCTCCAAAAAGGACTTGCCATTTATTTTTGATTTTTGAGTTTTCTGTACGGTTTTTAATTTGTAGTGTGTAAAATATTTTATTTGTTTTGTTTTTTGTTCCAATTATTTTTTCTACAAATGTTTTGTTTGAGTACATGGTGTATTATTTGTATTAATTTCAGATTTAATATGTATGGATATGCTTTTGATTAGTGTGTAGTACTTCAGAAAATTATTTGAAGGTATTCCGTATATGTAGCATATATTATCAAAAGAGTAGAAATCCTTTATTCTGTAGTCATATAATTGGTCGACATATTTAATGCTTCGTTCAAACCAGTCTTTATAGAAAAACGTATTATTGTTTGAAGTTATGTCTTTATTATTCCATAAAATTGTTTTACTGTTGGTTTGGGTTTCTAAATTACAGTGACATCACTCCACGCTGATAGAACATCAGACAGAAATATGTTTTCGTTTGCAATTTCATGTAAGATAGTATTGCTGATGTTACATTCAAAGAGTAAGGAGTCACCATATTTTTTTAGGATTTTCTGGTAGAATAATTTCCATTTACTTGTATTGGTATTATCTAGGTATATTTTAACCCAGCTGCATTTGATTGCATTCAAGAATGAGTCAATGTTCGTTAATTGGATACCTCCATTTTCTACAGATTGAATTAACTGAGTTCTTTTTATTTTATCAGGCTTACCGTCCCATATAAAATTAAATATTGCTGATTTTATATCGTTAATAACATACTTTGGTGGATTTGGGAGAACTGTTAATACATATATTAATTTAGGAAGTGCAAACGTTTTCAATACTGTGTTTTTTCCGATTAGTGTAAGTTTACGATGATGCCATGATTTTAAGCAGTTTTTAAAATTCTGTAATTTAGGTAGTATGTTTTTAAGAACTGTATCCTTTTCATTATTTGTGAAAGTAATTCCTAACGTTGTGGCTTCATCGGATGTCCAATTAAATTTCATTTCTATTTTATATTAAACATTACTTTGTTTTAATTTACCTACTCGTAGCACAGTACATTTACTTTTGTTGAGTTTAAGACCCGATGTCATTCCGTAAAGGGTGAGCGACTCTATTAGGTTATTGAAAGAATCGTAATTGTCATTTAAACAATAAGTTGCATCGTCAGCAAATAGGGATTGTTTGATTTCTTCTTCAGGTTCTAGTGATATGCCTTTTATGTGTTTATTTGATTGGATGTGATGTGTTAGATAATCGATGCAAATAATAAATAGCGTTGATGAGAGTGGACATCCTTGTCGAACCCCTCGTTCGATGTTAAAACTGTTTGAAAAGAAGCCATTGTTAATGATTATACTGTTAATATCGGTATAGAATAGTTTGACCAATTGAATGAGACTTTCACAAAAGTTCATATTTTCTAAGCAAGAGAACATAAACGAATGATCAATCGAATCGAATGCCTTTTCAAAGTCTGCAAAGAATATTAGACCAGGATTATTTGAATTGTTGAAATAGTTTATGCATTCTTGGATAAGACGAACGTTTTCACCAATGTAACGTCCTTTTATGAAACCAGATTGAGATTTTGAAATGATTGATGGTCATATATTTTTTATTCTGTTTGCTATACTTTTAGTTGCAATTTTATAATCATTGTTTAGTAAACTAATCGGGCGCCAGTTTGATAAGGATTCTAAGTTTTTTCCAGGTTTTGGAATAAGTGATATAATACCTTGTTTTTGTAGCGTAGTTAAGTTTTCGTTGTTAAATGAATAGTTGAGTGAATTAATTAGATGTGTTTTTATATCATTCCAGAATATTTTATAAAATTCGATTGTGATGCCATCAGATCCTGGGCTTTTGTTATTTTGCATTTCTTTAAGGGCTAATACATTCATATTCATTAAGCAATCCGTCGCACAGTTGTTTTTCTTCCTGGTTTAAAGCGTGATGTGTATTTTTAAAAAGAGTGTTATTTTCAACATTTTTTCGTTTATAGAGGGTTTCGAAAAATAAACGTTGTTCTTCTAGTATTTGAGTTCTGTTAGTTATATCTTTGCCATTGACTACTAATTTGTGTACAGTTTTTTGTTCACTTCTACGTTTTTCAATGTTTGCGAAATATTTTGTATTTTTTTCATTGTGTTCAACATGCTGTGCACGCGCTCTTAGTATTATTCCATTGAGATGTGTATGATAGATTCCATCTAATATTTGTTTTTTTAATGTTATTTCATTTTCAATGTCGGTGGTATCATTTGTGTTTGTTTGATGCAATTGTTTTTCAAGTGTTTCAATTGTTTTGATGGTGTCAGTTTCAAGTTTGTGTGTTTCTTTTTGTTTAAATGATGTGTATCTAATTGTTGTGTTACGTATATTTCCTTTAATTACTTCCCATAAGGTGTTTGGGTTTGCATCTTTATTATTTTGAACTGTATTTAATATTTCCTGTTTTATTTGTGTTTGATATTGTGTATCTAATAAGATGCTGTTGTTAATTTTAAAGTATCCTGGGCCTCTTTCAGGTTGTATATTGTGCAGTTTAAGTTCAACTAGAGAGTGGGCAGTCATAAATCCTGGTTTTATGTTACACGTGTCAATAATGTTGCAAAGAGATTCAGATATTAAAAAATAGTCTTATCTACAAAATATTGTTGGTTTTGTGTTTGAGTGCCAGGTGAATTTGCTTTCGTTTGGGTATACTGTACGCCAGATATCTATCATATTGTAGTTTTCAATTATGTTATTTAAAATGTTTCTATTTTTAGTAAGAGTATAAAGGTTTCCATTCTGTTTATCCAATAATGGGTTCAGGACAGTATTGAAATCACCACCGATTATAATATTTTTATCTTGGTTATTAATTATAAAGGATTGTAATGTTTAGTAAAATGTGGAATCGTCTATGTTAGGGCCGTAGACGTTGATTAATGTTATTTGTGTTTCGTTTATTTTGATATCTATACCTGCTTGTCTGCCAATTATTATTTCCTTAAAGTTATCGACTGTGACCCCTATATTATTTTTATCAGAAAGGCAATGCCTTGTTTATTAGTATGTTCTCCACTGAGATAGATTTCTCTGTCCCATTCATCTTTTAAGGTTTGTGCTAAAGTAGGTGTCAAATGACATTCTAGTAAAAGGCATATACTTTTTTTTTTCCGTCTAACCATTTGAAGATTTTTATTCGTTTGTCTTTATTGTTTAATCCTTTAACATTTAAAGTACATAATTTAATCATTTAAGTATGTGGAGGGTGATGTGAATGGTAATTTGTATGTGCTTGTCCAGTAAGTTTCTATTTTAAAATATGTCCCGTTGCTTTCAATAATAAGACATAAGGAGTTCATAAAAGCAAATAAAAATAGGAAACAAAAATAAGGGATACAAAAGAATGAATATTCTATATAAATGAATAAGTAAAAAGAAATAATCACAAAAGTGAGAAAATAACAACAATAAAAGACTTGTCAGCAATAAAGACAAAAAAGCGCACTTCCGTACACTGGAAATACGCAAATTAATTAAGATTGTGATCTGAGAGACAAGAATGTATATGTATAACACCGAAGATTGGTGTTTTAATTTAATACTAATAAAACAATAAAAACTATTACATTGTGTGTGAGGGGTCTTCCGGTGCGTGTGTTTTCGTGTTTGTGCTTGCTGGTGTGTGCGCGCGTTATGACACGCTTGAAATGCGCGTGTGTTGTGCATGTACGTGAAAAGGGGTGTGCGCTCGGGTTCGTGTGCGCGTGTGTGTGTGTGTGTGTGTGTGTGTGTGTGTGTGTGTGTGTGTGTGTGTGTGTGACGGTGTGTGTGTGTGACGGTGAGTGTGTGTGTTTGTGTGTGTGTTTGTGTGTGTGTGTGTGTGTGTGTGTGTGTGTGTGTGTGGTGTGTGTGTGTGTGTGTGTGTGTGTGTGTGTGTGTGTGTGTGTGTGTGTGTGTGTGTGTGTGTGTGTGTGTGTGTGTGTGTGACGGTGTGTGTGTGTGACGGTGTGTGTGAGTGTCTGTGTGTGTGTTTGTGTGTGTGTGTTTGTGTGTGTGTTTGTGTGTGTGTGTGTGTGTGTGTGTGTGTGTGTGTGTGTGTGTGTGTGTGTGTGTGTGTGTGTGTGTGTGTGTGTGTGTGTGTGTGTGTGTGTGTGTGTGTGTATGTGTGTGTGTGTGTGTGTGTGTATGTGTGTGTGTGTGTGTGTGTGTGTGTGTGTGTGTGTGTGTGTGTGTGTGTGTGGTGTGTGTGTGTGTGTGTGTGTGTGTGTGTGTGTGTGGTGTGTGTGTGTGTGTGTGTGTGTGTGGGTGTGTGTGTGTGTGTGTGTGTGTGTGTGTGTTTGTGTGTGTGTGTGTGTGTGTGTGTGTGTGTGTGTGTGTGTGTGTGTGCAAGTCATACATAAGTGAACAACGCAAAAGCTTAACAGTTACAAAATATACACATTTAACAACAAACAGGGAATACATATTGACACGTAAAAGAAAACGTTATAAGTACTCATGCATATTTTTTTTTAATAAAGCATATACCCATCAAAAATACACCTTCAAGTTTCATAAGGAAAAACTACAATTCTTGAAATATACGGAAGATGTAATGACAGGCAAAGCCATCGATAGCATTTTAAGCATTATTGAACATTTAAACCTAAAAACGAAAGCGAAATTAGTTTAAGCGCTCTATGCTTTTATATGCAAAAAAACTCTCCAAATAAAGAAGAGAAAAATAAAGCAAAAAAGTTAGTTTCCAAGCATAATGGCATATAATTACACTATTGTTTTAATCAAGTTGAAAATATCCCATTTAGAAAGAGTATTTGTTTAAAAAAATGTGTTTGATACAATGTTAGTAGAGTTGAATATCTATAAATGTGTATGCGTGTGTATGCTTGTGTTTATGCGTATGTGTATGCGTGCGTATGCTTGTATGTATGCGTGTGTGTGCGTGTGCTTGTGTGTGTGAGTGCGCGCTCATGCATGCGTGCGTGTGTATGTGTGCGCGCGCGCGTGTGTATGTGTGTGTGTGTGTGTGTGCGTGCGTGTGTGCGTGTATGCGTACGTGTGTGCTTGTTTGTGTTCGGTTTGTGTGTGTGCAAGCCATACATAATTGAAAAAAGCAAAACAACAAACATTTACAAAATATACACATTTAAACAGCAAAAAGGGGACAAAAGGGACGCGCAAAAGGAAACGTTTTAAAAACTCATGCATATTATTTCCTATCTCTTTAAAAAAAACATATACCCATCAAAAGTATCCTATTTAGAAGGAATATTTGTTAACAAACAATGTGTTAGATACAATGTTAGCAGAGTTGGATATTTATAAATGTGTATGCGTGTGTATGCGTGTGTGTGCGCGGGTGTGTGTGTGTGTGTGTGTGTGTGTGTGTGTGTGTGTGTGTGTGTGTGTGTGTGTGCGTGCGTGCGTGTGTGCGTGCGTGCGTGCGTGCGTGCGTGCGTGCGTGCGTGCGTGCGTGCGTGCGTGCGTGCATGCGTGCATGCGTGTGTGTGTGTGTGTGTGTGCGTACGTGTATGCTGGTTTGTGTTCAATTTTATGTGTTCAAGCCATACATAATTGAAAAAGCAAAACAACAAACAGTTACAAAATATACACATTTAAACAGCAAACCCGAAACAAAAAGGATACGCAAAAGGAAGTGTTTTAAGTACTCATTCATATTATTTCATATCTAAATAAAAAAGCATATACCCATCAAAAGTACAAAAAAGAATGTGTTAGATACTATGTTAGTTGAATATTTATAAATGTGTATACGTGTGCATGCGTGTGTGTATGCGTGTGAGTATGTGCGTGTGTGCTTGTTTGTATACGATTTGTGTGTGTGTACAAGCCCCACATACTTATAAAAAGCAAAACAACAAACAGTTTAAAAATATACACATTTTAACAACAAAAATAGAACAAATGTTGACACGCAGAAGGAAACGTTTTTAGTACGCATGCATATTATTTTATATCTCTTTAAAAAGCATATACCCATCAAAAATACCCTTTCAATTCTCATAAGGAAAAATTTCTTGAAATATAAGGTCTAGACACAATGTTATTATAGTTGAATATTTATAAATGTGATGGATCGTTTTCCCTTATTAAATGGTGTATTATACAAGACTTAAGATTTAATTAGTAATAATATTAGCACCTTATTAAACAGATTTGAAGTAAAAAGAATGCATCAAAATGAGTGAGTTTTAAGCGCGTATATAACATCTATAGCAGTAGCCCCATGTACAATTGTATATCTTGGATCTTGGTGGTTTATGAGAGTTCACATACAAAAAGTTGATCTATTCGGTCAAGCTACACATTTTCTATATAGTGCATAAAAAGAACATTTGCCGAAGATAACTTTTCGGGCCACTATAATGTTTTTAAAGCCATGTTCGTCTGTTTCGTGTGAAGACGCCAACAGAAAAGTAAGAGCACATACAAAGTAAAACGTATGATGAAGACAGCAGTATCACTGCACAGATAGGTAGTTTATTTTGTGTAACTGTTACCGGCCGACACCTTTCGCGCGTATGTCTGACTTGCAGTGGTAGTTTTCTGAGGCCACGGTTTATCGAGCCATTCTCGATATTTCACAAACGACACAGTCTCTCGTCGATCGCTGCCCCGGTATCGCACGAAGAGTTTGCTCTCAAAAGACCATGTCCTTTCAATGAGATCTGGTTCTTTGAGTCTTAGCGACGCCAGAACCTCGGCGTTGAGCTTAGTTAGGTCTTCGTTAATGAATAGACGAGACCCTTTGAGCATCTTAGCCCTTTTCATTATCTCAATCTTTGTTTGTCGCCTTAGGAACTTAACAATCACCGGCCTGCTTTTATTTTTCGCAAATTTTCCCAGACGATGCGCTACATCAATGTCTGTTGTTGCAATCGGCATTCCTAGCTTTTTGGTAAGAAGCGATGCCATTTCATCTGCAACGGCAGCCGATGGCTGGTTTTCCGAGTCGCTAGGTAATCCCGCTATACGGATTGAATTTCTTTGGCCATATTGTTCAAGATCATTGAGTTGTTCGGCGTGCTTTAGATTTGCATCATCTAGTTTCTGCTTAAGAATGTCTATTTCATTGTTTTTAGTTTTCACAAGTTTCTGCAGTGTTTCAATTTCTTTTGAAGAATTATCTTGTTCTTAATGTATCGAGCGGGTGTTAGGAAACATGTTTTGCTTATAATATGATTTCACTGAAGATTTTACATAAAATCTAAAAACCTAGCCTTCTCTATGTTTGGTTTTTAGTTTCTTTTTCTTTTTACCGATATTAAAGAAAGCTGTGTCTTATTGAATTTTACTTTATTCATTAACTTGCAATCAAATAGAACTTAGTGTGTCAAAAATGCTGACGTATTTTTGCCAAAAATCATATAAAATTCTTGCAGCTACAAGAGCTCCCTCAATAACGCCATCAATAGCATGCGATACGTGGGCGGCAGCACACAGACCGACGTTGGCATCAATAGGGCTCTCCAGCAAGTGTTCTATCTCGGCAATGGTGCACGTCCGTATGCCGTTAAGGTAGGTTACAAATCTCAAAAGCGATGACGTTTTTTAAATAAATGCACTCTTTAGAATTACACAGTGTGATATAAAAAGCCTCAGTTCTCAGTCGGCTGCGTATGCGTGTATTTTATGTATGATTTTGATTGTAATGTAAACTATTTTTAAGTGACAAAATCGATCTTATTGGCATTATACATTTTTACTGAATAAAATTATAAAAAGCACAAAGTTTTCCAATCAACAGCATCGATCTACCAGTGATAGTAACTTCCTTAAATACATGCGTTTTTAAGCTGAATATTCACAAATATGCGTTTATGGACATAAATCAACAAAATATAGTTAGCTATAAGCAATAACGAATTATAGAAACCTTCATCATTAATGAACAGCACATAGTCCTCTAATGGTTGTTACCGTAGCATATAAGCCGTTTAATATCTCAAGGTAACATCCTCTTGAGAATAGCTGTACCGTAATTAGAAAACGTTTCCTATTCTTGACTATCTTTAAAGTGCCTCAGTAACCGTACTACCATCTTTTTTAAGATGGTTGTTCACCCCAAGTGATATATGTAGAAGATAATATAACCAGCTGTGTTATTGTCTAAAATGAATGATACCACCAAGAGTATCCACTATATTTAAATGTGTCTCTTGGACTTCAACTTTTTTGTACTGCAAGGATATAATTATTAGGATTGGCATCAAACAAATTGTTATGTTTGGATAGTCTTTGTCAATACAGATCTCCTGTGTTGAACGACAATAAATTAAGACTACTGTCCATATTGATTGGCAATAAGTCTGCGCTTGAGGGGAATTTCAACTTGCAGTTCCTTCGAGTTTTCAATGGTTTTGTCTCAGAGAATAGGTGGCATCGCTGTCTGGGATCGCAATGTCTGGAGGTATCGAGGGGTTCCCTCATCCATAATGGCTTCCTGTCCCAAATTATCTTAGCTATGAGATCCGTTAGCACGCTGAGATATATGTGTCTGTAACATTGTCCATGTGATGGCTGATCTTTCATGTTGCTGTATGGCTCTCCTGCTAGCGAGGTACGCTTGCTGTCATTAAAGGATGGAGTCGGTAAAGGGGCACACTGATCAAGAGTTCCTCCTCTAACTCGCACAATTTCAATATTTATAGATTGTCCAGTATACTGGAATCCACCTACATCAGAGTGTAATACCCTGTAATGTCGAGTACAGATTGTCAGGGAATGTG
The DNA here is from genome assembly GCF_020536995.1 of Dreissena polymorpha. Classification (NCBI taxonomy): domain Eukaryota; kingdom Metazoa; phylum Mollusca; class Bivalvia; order Myida; family Dreissenidae; genus Dreissena; species Dreissena polymorpha. Next base: position 16,045,812 of record NC_068363.1, on the reverse strand, counting down.
AGATCCGATAACGGTGTGGTGCTATCATATGAATAGTATAAACATGGGGGTTGGTAATTATGTTTGGTGTAGGTTGTGCATTCGGTTCCATAGTGGGTTTACTTGTATAGGGTTTCACGTCAACTTTCGTCGAAATGAAATAGTACAATTTACTCATACTGCTCTGGGTTTAACAAAACACTTAATATTAGATATCGCGTTGATCGAGCGTGTGCTATATTTTAAAGAAATCTTAAATGCAGCTCTACGTGCTCATTTGAGCCATAGATTCCAGCACTGTTATTAATATTTTATTATAATAATTAATCATTAACACACAACTACGTGATAATTTAATGCGACTGCATTTCAATATTACGGAAGCGCATATGGTTCACCCCAATAATATGGTCATGCCAGATTAGTTTAAATCGACTCACTGTGAAATATCATGGTATGTCGTCATAGTTTTGTAGGTTTTTTTCTTTTAATTTTACTCGCCATAACGACATTATGTTAAAGTCTCGACGTAAATGTTTCCGGCTGTCGCCGAACAAATATTTGATCGACATTATTCAAGTCGACATATCAACATAATTGTTTGCGTCATGCTCTTGTGAAAATGACTTATCATCATAGTTTAAGTCGACACGATGAGTTATTTTTACGCCATGACACCTTTTTCATATCATGCCGTCATAGAATATGGAACACCCCAATAATATGGTCATGCCGGATTAGTTTATATCGACTTACTGTGAAATAACACGGTTTGTCGTCATAGTTTTGTAGGTTTGTCCCTCTTAATTTTACTCGCCATAACGACATTAAGTTAAAGTCTCGACGTAAATGTTTCCGGCTTTCCCCGAAACAATATTAGGTCGACATGATCGAAGTCGACAAATCAACATAATTTTTTGCGTCATGCTCTTGTAAAAATTACTTGCCATCATAGTTTTAGTCGACACGATGAGTTATCTTTTACACCATGACACCTTTTTTATTTCATGCCGTCATAGAATGTTGACATCATCACAGCATCAGGGTGTACCATATACGCTTCCATACACAATGTCTAAACTTCGCTCCGTTGAATTGAAAATTTTACCACGTAATTACGTTACCAGGTAAGCGCGTGCAGTTTGACGTTTTATTTTGTAGTACAAAAGAATTAACATGATAAGTATTGATGCAAAGCATCAAAGGGCGTCGGGAATTTCAGTGCAAAAGGCACTCAATGAAGTTACATGGAACGATTTTTTTTTCTACTGTAAATATTAATATATTGGCCGATTATTTCAAACAAAATAGAAAAAGATACTGGTATAACCATTATCTATAATTTTGTTTTATAACCCCCAAATAACCATTAGTTATGATGATGTGTTATAACCCCCAAATAACCATTATCTATGATTTTGTGTTGTAACCCCCAAATAATTCATAGTTCATTTTATTTACATTGGATTCCTTTTTTTACTGGAATCCGTGTGCAGTTTTCATTAATGGAACAGAACTGTGTAGGTTTTAAAAGATCTGCTTCATCTTGTAAGCGTAATTTCATATTTTTCTCAACTTCAAGGGGAGATGATTCTGAACTTATTCTTACGTTGCTTATTTACGATAGGGGTTGAGTTCTCATTGATATGAAAATACTGTAAACGTTTGAAAAAAAATTGAATGAAAACTGTAAATTGCATAAAGAAGCTGCATTTCACAATACTTTGAAATTCAGTAAAAGATCATAATAGATTTATTGCTCCGATATTCATCATTTTCAATAGGGTTCGAATAATACTGATATAAAAACACTTCACAAGTTTGGAAAGATTCAGACGAAAGTTGTGAAATCTTTTAAACAAGTGGATATTGTTTATTTTGTCAAATTTAATAGAAAATTATTCTGGACTTTTTGTCCCGATGTGTCTCATTTTTAATGAGGTAAAAATGCTAATTGATATGAAGACACTGTAAGTATGGAAAGAATCTGATAAAAAATGTTGATATAATCAACTTACCAAGCAGTTTTTCACTTTTATCTTTAAATTCAAAGAGACATAATTCTGCACTTATGGTCCGATATTGCTCATATAGAGAGTGTGGGTAAGGTCCTAATTGATAAAAAAACCTGTGCAAGTTTGGGAACAATCGGATGAAAATTTTGGACTTCGAACAACGATTTCAAAATTTCTAAAATTCTAAGGAAGATAACTATGGACGGACGTAATGGTCGGATAATGCTAAAGGGCCCATTACACCTGGATAGTAATACGTGTCGCGCTTCGCGCTCTATATGTGGTAGGGATAGTACTTAGGGCCTATGATAGACAAACATAAAAATACACGGATAATAGATGTGTTGTTTGCATTTATTTGTTAATATTAAAGCACGTGTATTTTTTTATAAGATATTTAAGTGATGTAATACATTTTAATTAACGTTGTCACCACGCGGCATCCATTTATTTTAATAAAAATGTCCAACTGTAGTAAAATGGATTTTAAAATGTCTACATAAAATAAAGCTTTATTATAATACGTTTTCGTACCACTACGCCTTCCAATAAACTTGCTTGTGCGATAGGTCGTCAAATATCGTACTAAATTGATTCTCCACTTAATAAGCAAATTAGAAAAAAAAATAACTATATTTGGATTATGTTTAGTTTTTATACAAAACAAGAAAGTTTCGCGTATTTGCCCAGTCCCTATGATCTTTCCCCTGTGATCAGTTGTGGATCAGTTATTAATTAAAACAATTAGCTTTGCATTATTGGCAATAAATGTTGTAATAAATGTAATAGGCACAAATGCAGTACTTTGTACACTAATTTACACAAAAAATCACCACTATGCAAGATATTCTTAAAACAAAAATATATACTTTGATCCGTAAAATAACTTCTCCTCCCATAAGCGAAAAAAATGCATTACAAACTAGTCGCCGCTCTCCAGAGCGACGCCAATAAAGCGCTATATTTGATTGATAAATAACGGCTATTATCGGTTCAAACCTTATTTAATTAACTGTTTATAGACGCAATGTAGGCAATATAATACAATACAAACAAACATGCTACGTTTAGGCAAGATATGCTTTAGACTTGGACTTTACAGTGCAATATAACAGAATCAATTATTGGGAAAAAAGCTCGGGGCTTATTCTATGTCTGTCTTCTGTAAGTTGGAAGTGCTGAAGATAATGTGTAGACTAAAAAGTATTTAACTACAGTGTACTTAAATGGGAAATCAATGAATATTGTAGAATATAAGTGATTTATATATACAGTATCACTGTCTATCATCACCACCGGAAATAGATGACCAGCGAAGCGAGAATAAACAAAACAACCGAGGTGGTGCTCGTGAAAAGAGTAAGTTATACCATTTTTATTGCTAACGTTTTCCAAAAACTGTGTGACAAATGAATGGTGGACATATCAAACGTCTATCGTAAGTAGTTGGAATTCTTTTTTTAATACATTCGAGTGTTGAAATAGATCAATAATCAGCTACCTGGTACCGAAAGTTAAGTTCATTTTGGACATCTTTTTTCCTTTTGTCCGAGGAAAGTATACTTATTTTGCCGCATTGTTCAATGGTGTGCGAATAGAATTATATAAACTATCGGTTTTTGAAAGCTTCAGCCCAAAAATCTAGTCAGTATGCAAATGCTTGGCCAAAATAGAAACTTCGCTGTGTACGGCGAATAGCACCTGATGTGTACGGCGTATAGCAAAATAAAATTAAATTGTGTACGGCGAATAGTTTTGAGTTTGGTAACCCACAATGCAGAAGAAGGGGACCCCTGAATGGGATTATTTTTATCGGTGACATTTTTCCCTATTTGAGATATGTTTGTATCCTAATTGGGTGCAATTCGTCTATTTTTGAACACGTGGAAATGCACAAACAAATGAAACACATTAACATGATCATGTTTATGGGGTTCCGTTTGACTGTCATGTGCACGTAGACGCAAGACACATGTGTATACAAACATACTGACGTTAACAAAAAGCCTAATTTCAGAAACCGTTTAGTTTTCACGCTCTTTTGGAGAAAAAATGACGTTTCATTCATTCTTAAATCATCGATTGATAGCAGAAAGTTTGTCATTGCAATTTATAAATAGCGTGTGTGTGTGTGTGCGTTTAAGGTTTGTCCCTTTTGAACGTAAGGACATAAAACGGACATGCATTATACCGTTTGATATTTAGGTATATTTGACGATCATTATAGTTTAACATGTTTAAGAATGTTTCGAAATGAATTCATTTGGAAACTTTTGTCGACGCCTTTCAATGAAAAAAACGGAACCATTAGGCATGTAATTCCTTTTAAAAGTCTCCGCTATCCCAGACACCATTAGCCATTGTTTTGTTAATCCCTATCACTTAGCCGCGTTTTCACATTCTTAATTCCAGAGACCACGTGTTTGACTTAAAGGAAAGGGCAAAACGGTCTGCCAGGAGAAAGCTTGCAACGATTGCAGAGGCAGGTGAAGCGGCACGGGGAGAAGCGCCCGTTCGAGGATATTTTAAGTGCGACCAAAGCAAGATATTGAAAGAGAAAAGACTTGGTATGGGAAAACGTTTAGGCTGTTAACCATACTTAACATCAGAAAGGCGGCACTTCAACAAACAATCCACATTAGTACAACTTTAGTGCATTCCTGTATTTTACCGATATACATGTACATACTGACTTGACCTTTCGTATCTTAAATGCTTTGTAATCAACGCCTTTTGCTGTGTATTCTCTTGTTTCAATATCCAATATAACTGGTAAGCTATCTCTGTAAGCTGACTTGTCCAGGAACAGTACTGTTGGGTTAGTGGTACTTCCGACATGATCTCAACTGTTTACTTTAGACGTAAAGCAAGAAATATATAATACATGTTCACATATGGATATGAAAACCTTTTATTCTTGATTTCTTCTTGAATGAACAAATCAAACACGCAAAAGAATAGCAATTGCACAACAACGTTTAAGTCGTGTACTACATGTTGTCGGTCTCGTTCGAAAAAGAATTACCTCCAGCTTGTAAGAAGCTGAAGGTACGTCATTTTCGATCGAGGCCGACGTTAGTAGCATAATCATAGTAAGTATTAACTTTTCACCGAAGCATAATTTTGAACAATTGTCAATACGAAAATCGTCAGGGTACTTATTTGAAGTGTCTATGAGCTTAATCGAGATGCGTCGTATGCGCACATACACCATTTTTCTTTAATTCCTATTTATTATTAAAATACTTTAATAGTCCATTTTAGAATGCAATTGAGAAGTAAATGTTTTAAGGCGATCGTTCAAATAAGCTTACTCCCCTGAACACATACATAAATTCAATATGTTAACTATACAACAGGTAAAATAATATGAAGTTCAATAAAAGGATCCCAGTGGGACAATTTTCTTGTCTCTCCGCATGTTGATGGAGTGAAAATTGCAGAACCATTCAGAAAGGGTCCTACCAAGATAGAGATAACTATCACTTCATGAATAAAACAAAACTAACAAAAACAAAAACACAAAAAAGAAATAAAAATGGGGTGTATACATATAACTCTTGTAAAATATTGTCTGCTGACTAGAAGATAAAAACAAATAACATATAATGATCAATAATACTGATTAAACTAATGACATTCCCTGATGTTAACACATACACATAAAGTATAGAGGAAATGCTCAATCATACCTACAGGTTACCCCCATGTCAAAACAATATTCAAACCACGTTCGATGGACAGTGCTATACCTATGAGGTATTTTTCGAGAAATACCAATTTCAAACCGGTATCAAGCAGTCATAAATTTGTGTAAATAACGCCTAATCAATACGCATTGCAATATATATACACATTTTTAAACATATTAATATGTCTGTAATATGCATAACACACACTGGTTATCCAGAAGCGAGTAATTATTGGCGTCGCTCTGGAGAGCGGCGTCTAGTATGTAATGCATTTTTTTTTCGCTTATGGGAGGAAAAGTTATTTTACGGATCAATGTAAATATTTTTGTTTTAAGAATATCTTGCATAGTGGTGATTTTTTGTGTAAATTAGTGTAAATAAGTACTGCATTTTTGCCTATTACATTTATTACAACATTTATTGCCAATAATGCAAAGCTAATAGTTTTAATTAATAACTGATCCCCAACTGATCACAGGGGAAAGATCACAGAGACTGGGCAAATACGCGAAACTAGTATAAAAACAAAACATAATAAAAAAATATTTATTTTGTGGTCTTTCTAATTGGCTTATCTAGTGGAGAATCAATGTAGTACGATATTTGACGACATATCGCGCAAGCAAGTTTATTGGAAGGCGTAGTGGTACGAAAACGTACAATGTTTTACACCACATAGGTCGCTGTGGTGTAATGGATATGGTGTCCGCCTAGCGACCGGGAGGTTACGGGTTCGATCCCCACCGTGGGAGCGTTCTTTAGATCTTCCCCAAAGACACCAAGTACTGGTTATAGGCCCAGGAAACAGACTCGAGAGCGTTTATATAAGCCTTAGGCTTTCGATGCAATCGAGCTAAAAATAAATAGGTTTAAACTAAACTAAACTAAAACGTACAATGTATTAGTTTATTAATAGACATATAATAACGATCGCTATACACAACTTCACTAAATAGCATTACATAAATGATGTCAGCCAGAATAGTTCAGTTGGGAGAGCGTTAGACTGAAGTTGTTTACGCAACAATCATCTAGAGGCCCCCGGTTCAAACCCGGGTTCCGGCACGAACGGAACAGTTCGGCGGCTGACAATTTTTTTCAGTCAGGTTAATAAATATAATAAAGCTTTATTTTATGTTGACATTTTAAAATCCATTTTACTACAGTTGGACATTTTTATTAAAATTAATGGATGACGCGTGGTGACAACGTTAATTAAAATTTCTTACATCACTTAAATATCTTATTAAAAAAATACAAGTGTTTTTATCTTAACAAATAAATGCAAACAACACATCTATCATCCATGTATTTTTATGGTTGTCTATGATAGGCCCTAAGTACTATCCCTACCACATATAGAGCGCGAAGCGCGACACGTATTATTGATTGTAACAATGAGTTGCGATAAAGGAAGCAGCCGCTTATCAAGGAGGAGCTGTGTTCCAGCAACCCGTTTCCCTAGAGTCAAGCATTCCTCGGAGTTTTTTTAAGAACCACATATAGAGCGCGCAGCGCGACACGTATTACTATCCAGGTGGTATGGGCCCTTTAGCATTATTCGACCATTACGTCCATAGTTATCTTCCTTAGAATTTGAGAAATTTTGAAATCGTTGTTCGAAGTCCAACATTTTTATCCGATTGTTCCCAAACTTGCACAGGTTTTTTTATCAATGAGGACCCAACCCAAACTCTATATGAGCAATATCGGACCATAAGTCTAGAATTATGTCTCTTTGAATTTAAAACTAAAATTGAAAAACTGCTTGGTTTGGTGATTATGTCAACATTTTTCATCAGATTATT